>NC_038251.2:23428332-23569681 GCF_000004515.6 Glycine max | reverse complement strand
ACGTCCTCATCCTCAACATCATTACTATTTTTTGAGGATGTGTCAATCACCTCATTGTCCACATAGACATCATCCAATTGCAAAATATTAGAGTTAGAATTAAGTGGCTTCAACCAAAAATATCTTCAGCCAATTGTAAAATATTAGAGTCCGAATTAAGTGGCTTCAACCCTTTGTGGAGTGATAACCTTGGGTTCCTATGCCAGCAGTTGAATGATTTGTACCTGAGGGCGTTAATCAGCTTCTTCAAGTCAATATATGACATAGTATCCACATCCCAAGCCCATTGTTCTTCTTTGATGTCACCATTGATATACAAAGTAAAGGGCTGATAAATGAACATTCCGCCATGGTGAATTTTTAACCTCACTTTTTGTTCTTCGGTTGGCCTGAAAAAAATGACAATAATAAGGCAGAAGCCACATTTCAATGCACACAACAACCATAAAAATAACAACAAATAAATAATTCCTTTACACATTAACTACCATTTTAACTATAATGTTAATTTAATAAATAAAAAAAACTAAACAAGAAAAAAAAACCACCACACATCCTGTGGAGCCTAAAACATGAATAAAAAATTAAGACTCACGTGGAAAAAAAATTGTGGGCCACATCAACCAAACAACACCGCATAAGGACCACAACCATCGACCATGTTAATATACAAAAAGCTTCAATACAATAAGGAATCTTACCTATAAAAGTATTGGTGTTCCATCTCCCTACGGGTATCGTAATGCTCATGCGCACAAAGTCACAAAGCTTCCACACCTCTCCTCATTCAACCACCAAATGACAACAACTTCCACCGAATTAGAAGCCCAAAAATGCGATGAACACCAACGAGAAGGAGAAGGAGGAGATTAATCACCTCACGCGTCTCACGTTGTAGGTTCATTTTGCTAATGTGATTTTGGGAATTAGGGATTTTGGGGTAACGAGAAGGTATGCCTTTACGGTTCTAGGGAGAAGCTTACGAGAATTGAGGTGATTTTTTTGGTCAACAATAATAGTTACTAGGATAATTACTGATGAGGGTAAATTTCCATGTACCAATTAAATGACCAATTAAATGCAGACACATGACAATCAATGTTTTCCCCTAACAATCAACGTCCAATTTTTGCTCTGGGGACTTAAATAGTCAATTTGGGAAAACAAGAAAACTAGGATAGTGAATTAAAAAATAGGGTGACCGATTTAGTGAGTTGGGAAAAATAGGGGGACTAATTTTGCAATTAAGCCTATTATAAATAAGGAATGAAGCCTCTCTATTTTAGGGGGAATTGATTCTGGAATTTTATTCTTACCTTTTCATGAACTTTGAGAGCTGAAAAACATAGACAACACCACTAGGATGGATCCTGATCATCGTTTCTATCTATTTGTATGTCTATATTTACTTTTTATAGGATTGCTAGTTTTGCTCTAATCATGAGCGGTTAGTCCCCCTAGTTTGGGGTTATGATATAACTATCCAAATGTAATCCTCTTCTTGTTTTTAATGGAATTCCTCATTATTTTATTGTAATTAATTATCTTCCTTATTTTAATGTTTATTTGGAATCTATCGTTCTAAATACTCAGTTGATTGCATTAGTAGTGATCATTTATATGTAATTGGTAGATCTAGGTAGAGAATGTTTTGCACCAAATTGCATGATCAAATTGTTTGGGTAATCTCCGATAGATTAGTTAATCTTTCAATTGATTGCACTAGTAGTGATCATTTGTATGTAATTGGTAGACCTAGGTAGAGAATGTTTTGCACCAAATTGCATGATCAAATTGTTTGGGTAATCTCTGATAGATTAGTTAATCTTTAATTAATCATCGCTAGAATTGAATTTATCATTTGACTTAAATTGATAGATCCATGTTCATAGGGTATTGATTTAAGGCAAATAGCATCTTCTGATCATGATCATAGGCTTTAGTTGATTTTGGGAATCAGTAATTAACTTGGGAAGGAATTTCATTAGGATTGGGTTTGGGAAAAAATTGGTACTAGTGGGTCATAACCCTTGGTGATGAAAACTTGCTTGTGGGGCTTCTATGGAGGCTGGATCTTTGAGCTTCAATGAGGTCCTCTAATGGTGATTTTCCACCATGGAGATGCAGCGGAAGACAAAGGAGAAGAGGTGAGAGGAGGCGCCATCCATTAAGGAATAAGCCATGGAAGAAGGAGCTTCACCACCAAGATGAGCCTTGGATAAGAAGCTTGGAGATGATGCTTCAACGGAGGAAAAGAAAGAGAGAAGGGGGGAGCACGAAATTGAAGGAATAAAAGAGGGAGAGAAGTGGAACTTTGAAGTGTGTCTCATAAGACTTTCATTCATCAAAGTTACAACAAGTGTTACACATGCTTCTATTTATAGACTAGGTAGCTTCCTTGAGAAGCTTTCTTAAGAAAACTTCCTTGAGAAGCTTCTTTGAGAAAACTTCCTTGAGAAGCTAGAGCTTAGCTACACACACCCATCTAAAAACTAAGCTCACCTCCTTGACAAAATACATGAAAATACAAAAAAAAAGTCTCTACTACAAAGACTACTCAAAATGCCCTAAAATACAAGGCTAAAACCCTATACTACTAGAATGGTCAAAATACAAGGCCCAAAAGAAGGAAAAACCTATTCTAATATTTACAAAGAAGAGTGGATCCAACCTTGACCCATGGGCTCAAAAATCTACCCTAAGGTTCATGAGAACCCTACGGCCTTCTTTAGTAGCTCTAGCCCAAGCCTCTTGGAGTCTTCTATCCAATACCCTTGGGGGGTAGGATTGCATCATCCCTCCACCTTGGAAAGGATTTGACCTCAAATCCTGAGGTTCTTCATACTCTGGGCTCCTTCCCTTGACACTTGTAAAAAGAATAAAAATATATGTATTAGTGGTGTTGGGTATGTTAGAGTAGGGTAAGGTCTGAAAACTCCTTTCATGGACATCTTCCCATAAGGGAACATGGTTCCTCACCAACTCAATGAGTGGTGCTACAAGTATAGAAAAATGTGGGAAAAACCTTTTGTAAAAGTTTGTTAAGTCATGACAGCCCCAGATTTCCCTTATACTTGGTGGAGTGGGCCAATCAGGAATGATCTTTATTCTCTTAGGGTCCTTGGGAACCCCTTGATCACTATTTAAAAAATTAAGGAAAGTAATGCAGTAAAGCGTACCTTTTTCTGTATTTTTATGTTGATTATTCCTACAAAAAAATATGACAAACCTAAGGTGTCCCATATGAGCACCTAAGTTTGTATTGAAACCAAAAATAAGAACAAACCTACCTAATGAGTCCCTATGTACATGAATCATGAAGACGTTGGGTGCATGACTGATTTTACAAAAGAGGGTTGCAACACTCAACAAATTCATCATATCACTTATTGTAGGGATTTGGTGCCTAATAATACCTATTTTGGGCACCAACAAAGCACAAGGATTTAAGCTCTTACGAACCAAACCTTCATCCAACAACTCCTTTACTTGAGGAATAACCTCAAGCCCAAGAGGTGTGGCAGTGCTAACAAGTGTCTTTTTACAAAAGAGAAAATGTGGAGGTTGTCTAAGAGGGAAAGTTTCTTTAATGTTTGTCTTTATTGTAAAATGAGTTTCCTTCTTAGCTAAACTCTTGGAGGAGACACTTACCTCCTTAAACTTCTCTTTAACCACTAATGGTTGTCCTTCTTCTTGGGGGTAGATTTCTTCACTAGATTCTTCCCTTTTTGCTTCTTCACTTTCACTAGAGGAAGGTGAAGTAGTAGCCTCATCTTGGCTACTATAAATGTCTTGGCCCCTCATAATCATGGTTTTTGTGGTGGGAAATTGAGAAGTAATGTGTCCTCTTCCAAGACATTTAAAGCACTTTATAGAGCTAGTTTTCTCTTGCATACTAGCCTTAGGGGCTTGCTTTTCTATTGTCTTCCCCTTATCATCTTTGGGCTTAGAAGGTGTCACCCCTAAGATGCCTTGACCTTGGTCTTTCTTTGGATAAGAGTGAGAGCCATAAGATTTTGAAGTAGACTCCTTTTTAAGTTGTTGCTCTACCCTTATTTCCCAATCTAAGTTAGCCTCTACATTGTCCTTCCCATGGAAGTATGAGAGGTTAATGTTAGCCTCTTGAGGCTTTCTTTCCTTTTCTCTTCTATGGGAGTGAGGTCTAAGATGTGACCTATGCCTTCCTTCGTAATAGTCACGAAGTTCTTCACTTAGGCTCTTGCAAGAGTTATGACTACTATAGGAGACATGTTTTTCTCTTTTTATTTCTTTCATTATTTTTCTTCTTTCTTCCTCTCTTATTTTCTTTCTTTCATCTTGACTTATTTCTTCCACTCTTTTTTTTCCTTTTTCTTTTCTCTCTTGTTTTTCTTTCCATAACTTGAGGGAACTCAACTCATCTAAGATTCTAGATAAAGGGTCTTTATGACTAGTACCCTCACCATTAACACTAGATGAATGATGACTCATGTTGGTTCCTAAGTTGTGGTTCTTTCTTGTTGGAGGTTTGAAAACAAAAGGTAAAAGAAACTATGGTTGAAACTAGCCAAAATAAACACTAAAAGAGGTGTGAAAGATAAGGTAAAAAAACTAATTGGTAAAAGGAAAGCTATCTAGGCAGTTTGACAATGGAAGGTAAAGGAAATAAGCTATGAAAGTAAGCAAGAAATGTAAACTAGGCGAATCCTAAGAGTGTTTGGATGACCACATTCAAGGTTCCCAACAAAACACTCACTATCCTAAGGAAAAAATGCCTAAAATTATTACACATAAATGGAAGTTTGGTAACATATTGGAGGCTCCTAACACACTTCCAATGAAAGGCCTTTTTGTTACAAAACTTGAAAGCAATGAAGGTAAGTAAATTGCAAATTACAAAATTACAAAACGGTCCTCAATTTTGGTGGTTGTTCACTCTTTGGTGATTCACTCAATTTGGAGTGCTTCTTAGTCCAATAGCTCTTAAGGTGGTTGGCCCCTTTCTTCTTGACTCAAATTCTTCAAGGGATGGCACCAATCCTCCTTCCAATTCCCTATATGGCAACCCACAAACAAGGAAACAAAGAGACAAGCAATAACCAAAGACCAAAAAAAATGAAATGAAAGCTAAACCAATGGAATTTTAACAAGACAATTTTTTAAGGATTACTCAACAATTAAAGCAATGAAAAGGACATAGAAGCAAGCTAGGACTCAAAGAGAAACTTAGAATGGCTCTAAAGTAGAGTAAAAAAACTATAAAAAAAAGACTCAACAAACCTCTAGCTTTGGCACTTGTTTTCACAGTAATTTTCAATTGAAATTTCGGAACTAAGATTGGTATGACATAGGCACCAATTATAGAATAAATTTTGAGTCAAAACAACAAGCACACTTCCCTTTCACTTTTTTTTTCCTGGATACTGATTTTTCTGCCAACTTGTGTGATTTTTAGTATTTTTTCCTTTTATCCAAATCACTTGGTTCTTTTTCTATAACTTTTTTCCAGATTTCTAACAAATTCAGTAAAAATTTCAGCTCAAAATTAGAAGTAACCAATATTCAATAATTTTTACAAGTTTGTATGTCCAAGCTGCCAGCACCAGCGATTTTTTTTAAGCATGATATATTGATTGCCTTGGGCTTACTTTCAACCTTCCTATGTATGTTGAACTCACTAGGATTGTTTACCACAGTTTTAGGAGTTCAATATTCACTTAGGATCAACATTTCAGCCAGCAATTCAATCACCAAAACTCAAATTCACAATAGACACAATCAAAAGGAAACCTAAAAGTTCAAGAAAAGGTTCACAATCAAAGACTCTCTAAGAATTTTGCATGAACATGTTAAGGACTAATTAACATGAAAGATTTAACTCAAATCAAATAATAGGCTAAATTAATTTCATACACTCATGAACAAATGAGTTAGACAATGAAATAAGAAAAAAAATTCAGCACAACATAATAAATCTTATGTGACAAGTTTCATGACTAGACATGACTTCTATAAAAAAACTACAATAGGTGAACAAGTCACTCTAGATTTTTGAGGTTCTCTTCTACTTCAATATTTTTGTAAGAATTTTATGGTTTAGGTTTCAACCACAAAAAATAACAAGACAAAACTCAAATGAACCTAAACTCAACATAATTCATGGTTCAAGAACAAGAACAAGAAATTTGAACCATAGAAAATCAAATCTAGCTTCTATAGCAAGTTTAATCGGTGGAAACTCTAAAGAATCATGTTAAAAACATTTATCACAAGACATGTGAGGAGATACATGGAGAAAAAATGAAGAAACAACAATGGAAGAGAAGGTAAAGCAAAAAATTAATGGAGGTTTAAGGAGCACCTACTTGAAGCTCTTGTGCTCTGATACCACTTGATGGAAACTTGCTTGTGGGGCTTCTATGGAGGCTGGATCTTTGAGCTTCAATGAGGTCCTCTAATGGTGATTTTCCACCATTTAGATGCAGCGGAAGACAAAGGAGAAGAGGTGAGAGGAGGCGCCATCCATTAAGGAATAAGCCATGGAAGAAGGAGCTTCACCACCAAGATGAGCCTTGGATAAGAAGCTTGGAGATGATGCTTCAATGGAGGAAAAGAAAGAGAGAAGGGGGGAGCATGAAATTGAAGGAATAAAAGAGGGAGAGAAGTGGAACTTTGAAGTGTGTCTCATAAGACTTTCATTCATCAATGTTACAACAAGTGTTACACATGCTTCTATTTATAGACTAGGTAGCTTCCTTGAGAAGTTTTCTTAAGAAAACTTCCTTGAGAAGCTTCTTTGAGAAAACTTCCTTGAGAAGCTAGAGCTTAGCTACACATACCCATCTAAAAACTAAGCTCACCTCCTTGAGAAGCTTCCTTGAGAAGCTAGAGCTTAGCTACACACACCCATCTAAAAACTAAGCTCACCTCCTTGACAAAATACATGAAAATACAAAAAAAAGTCTCTACTACAAAGACTACTCAAAATGCCCTGAAATACAAGGCTAAAACCCTATACTACTAGAATGGTCAAAATACAAGGCCCAAAAGAAGGAAAAACCTATTCTAATATTTACAAAGAAGAGTGGATCCAACCTTGACCCATGGGCTCAAAAATCTACCCTAAGGTTCATGAGAACCCTAGGGCCTTCTTTAGTAGCTCTAGCCCAAGCCTCTTGGAGTCTTCTATCCAATACCCTTAGAGGGTAGGATTGCATCACTTGGTCACTCTTATTATAACTCAAAACCTCTTTTTATATTCATTTATTTGCTTTCTTATAAAAACAAAAATCATAAAAATATTTAAATCCTCTTTTTAATCATTTTATATTTAAATCCTCTTTTTAATCATTTTTATTGTTAGTTTAATAAACTAAACTAATTGATAATACAACTAGTCCTTTGGGTTCGATATCCGAAATTTCAAGTCCACTATTACTATGGCATAGGGTACACTTGCCCTTGTGCGAGCCTAACATATTTTACTCATCAAGTTTCTAGTGCCATTATCGAAGACTAGTTGTAGAATTCCCAACTAGTTTGATTTTGTTAAACCAAACAGTTTTATTTATAGAAATTCTTTTATTCTTTATTCATTTTTCTATTATTTATTGTTTTATTTCCTGTTGCACTTCATTTTCTCCTCTGTTTTGTAATGCATGCAAACCAGGTCCAAAAATCCACCACTGCAGTACGAACTTGATATTTATAAGCTAAAACAAAAAATTTGTGCAAAGATAAGTGAAGAGAGAGAAAAAGTAATAGCAGCTAATCAGGCTCACACCCTTATGGATTACCTCACTCCTACCTTTAGGAAAACCAATACCATCCAACTTCCTGATCTACCTGAGGAAGTCACATTTGACTTCAAGCATGAGTTGATATAGATGCTGGAGAACAACCCGTTCAGTGGTGCACCCCATGAAGATCCTATCTAGCACCTAAGGAAGTTCATCAAGTTGACCAACACGGTGAAATAGAACTGTGTAACAGCAGAGTACATCAGACTCTTATGCCATTCGTTTCTCTCTTAATGGGAAGACATGAGACTAGTGTTAGACACGTGGCCTCAGATATCTTAAGAGGAGAGGTTGATTAAGACATTACAAACTATTTCCCCAATTAAAAATTCTACTTTGATTTTAATGCAAGTTTCAAGTTCCCTTAAAGATGAATTTCTAAATGATTATTCAAATTAAACAATCTGAATGTAAATGTTAAGAAACAATAAATAAAAGAGTTTAAGGGAAGAGAAAGTGCAAACGCAGTTTTTATATTGGTTCAGCAAAGTCCGTTGCCTACGTCCAATCTCCAAGAAACCCGTTTGGGAATTCCACTATCTCATAAATCCTTTACACTTTCTGAAACACACGAGGACATCCCTTCCTTTGTGTTCAAATGCTTTACAACAAGAGACTCTCAGTCTCTTAGCCCTTTGATTAGAAAGACAAAAAGAATATGATCATCTCTCTTGAAAGAGACAGATGTTTACAATGAAGCACTCAATTCCTTATTGAATAACACAAGTGTTTGGCCAAGGAATGTTGGATAATAAGAGATTTTTGTTTGAGAGGATTATGCCTTTTGAGAACTAGGAAAACTCTCTAGAAAATTCGTGCCCAAGTCACCTATTTATAGGCCTTTGATGGCCATTCAAAAATTCAATGAAAAGATGTGACTGTTGGCAGATTTTCTGAAAACTCTCCACTGGTAATCTATTACAATGTTGGTGTAATCGATTACACAGTTATTTTTCTTGAACAGTTATACCTCTTAATTTAAAATTTGAATTTCCAACGTTCAGAGCCACCGGTAATCGATTACATGTGTTGTGTAATCGATTACAAGGTTTTTCAAAATATTTTTGAACGTTATAAGCATTAGTAATCGATTACAATACCATGGTAATCGATTACACCTTTGAAAAACCATTTTCATAAATATTTGGGCTACTTGTAATTGATTACTTCCTTCTGGTAATCGATTACCAGAGAGTAAAATGTAGAAGCAAGCTTCATGATGATGAACCAAGCAATTTTGATGATGCCAAAAGCCCAAGTGATTGATTCAAGACTTCAAGATCAAGCATCAAGAATCTAATCCAAGATTCAAGATTCAAGAGAAGAAATCAAGAAGCAACAAGTCAAGACTTCATATAGGATAAGTATTAAAAGAGTTTTTCAAAATCCAAATAGCACAGTTTTGTTTTACAAAAGAATTTTCTCAAATTTTCTAAGTTACCAGAGTGATTACTCTCTGGTAATCGATTACCAGTTATCAATAATTAATTACCAGTGATCAGATTGGTTTTTAAAATGTTTTCAAATGATTTATAACTTTCCAAAATGATTTTCAAATAGTGTAATCGATTACACTATATTAGTAATCGATTACAAGTGAATCTGAACATTGGAATTCAAATCCAATTGTAAAGAGTCACAACTTTTCATAAAATACTTTGTGTAATTGATTACACCATTGTGGTAATCGATTACCAGTGAATAGTTTTGAAGAAAAAGTTAAGAGTTATAACTCTTAACATGATTTTCTCAAAAGTCATAACTCTTCCAATGGTTTTTTAACCAGACATGAAGAGTCTATAAAAGCAAGACCTTGGCACGCATTTTATATAGCATCAAAAACACATATCTCTTTCAAATATTTTCTAACCATTGCCCATTGTTTTTCTTTGCAAAAACTCTTGCCAAAAAGCTTTCTAAACTTCGGTTTCAAAACTTTGTTTTTCTACAAGTGGAAATTCTACAGAAAACAAAAGTGTGCTATCTTTTCTTCCTTCTCTCTCTTGCCAGAAGAATTCAAAGGACTAACCGCCTGAGAATTCTTTTGATTCATCCTTCTCCCTCTTGCCAAAAGATTCAAAGGACTAACTGCCTAAGAATTCTTTTGATTCTTCCTCTTTCCTTTGAACAAAAGATTTCAAAGGACTAACCGCCTAAGATATCTTTTGTTTCCCCTTACAAAGATTCAAGGGACTAACCGCCTAAGAATTCTTTGTCTTAACACATTGGAGCGTACATCCTTTGTGGTACAAGTAGAGCGTACATCTACTTGGGTTGTGATACTGAGAACAAGAGAGGGTACATCTCTTGTGGATCAGTTCAAGTAGAGCATGCATACACTTGGTTGTTCAAGGAGAACAAGGGAGGGTACATCCCTTGTGGATCTTTTCTTGTAAAGGATTTTACAAGGTTAAAGGAAATCTCAAGAACCGGTGGTTGCTTGGGGACTGGATGTAGGCACGGGTTGTTGCCGAACCAGTATAAATCTTGTGTTTGCTTTCTTCTTCCCTACACTCTTTACTTTTCCGTTGTGCATTTTTTATTTCCGCTTTACTTTTGTCTAAGTTATTATTTCGATTCCTTATTTTCTCATAACTTAGTAGTAAAGCCAAATTGAATCTAGTAACATTAAGAAGGATAAGTTTTTTAATTAGTCAAGACCCGTTCATAATTAATTCAACCCCCCCTTCTTAATTATTCCGAGGCCATTTGATCCAACATAAAATTCTTGGTAAAATTTTTGTTAAGATAGAAACTCACTTGGCCAATCAGTTGTGCTTTTCAAAAACTTTTCTAAGAGTCTATCTTAATTCTTATCTTGAGATTTTTGCTTTTTCTTGACATCTTGCTTTCTTCATCCTTGAAATCCATCTTGAATGATCTTTAAAATTCCTTGGCATCATCAAAATAATTCTTGAAGCTTTACTTCTATAATCTCCCCCTTTTTTATGATGACAACTCCTGAAATCAAGATAGTATATACAAATACTCCCCCTTTCTTTTGGAGATTATACTCTCCCTTTCTTTTGGAGATTATGCCTAATTTTTCTGAAATGTATCTCTTGATTTCTAATTTCTAATCCCGTTTTTCTCCCCCTTTGGCAACATCAAAACGCCAAAGTGCGGGGAAATTTAAAACATCAAACTCAAGCAATTATTAAACACGAATGTTTCAATCAACCAATCAATCCTTATTTATCCAAATCACTAACATCTAAGAGGCCTAATTCTCTCCTAATGGCAAAGAATGTTTCGTCAGGGAGACGTTTGGTAAAGATGTCAGTAAGTTGATTTTTAGTATCCACAAATTCTAGAACACAGTCTCCCTTTAGAACATGGTCTCTTAAAAAGTGGTGCCTTATTTCCATTTGTTTTGTTCTAGAATGTTGTACTGGGTTTTTGGATAGATTAATGGCACTAGTGTTGTCACACCTAATGGGTATGTGATCAAGAAGAATACCATAGTCAGATAGTTGCTGCTTCATCCATAATATTTATGCACAACAACTGCCAGCAGAAATATATTCCGCTTCAACAGTGGATAAAGCAACATTGTTTTGTTTTTTACTATTCCGTGATACAAGAGCAGATCCAATAAATTGACATGTCTCACTTGTGCTCTTTCTATCTATTTTGGATCCAGCAAAGTCAGAATCAGAGTATCCTATTAAGTTACATGTTGAGTTCTTAGGATACCATAATCCTAAATTGTTTGTTCCTAATAGGTATCTTATGATCCTTTTTATTGCACTTAAATGTGATTGTTTGGGGTTGGATTGGAACCTAGCACACATGCATACACTAAACATGATATCTGGTCTATTAGCAGATAAATAGAGAAGAGATCTGATCATACCTCGATATTGTTTCATGTCTATAGATTGACCGGATTCATCTTTATCTAAGTAACATCCAGTACTCATAGGTGTAGCCATGTGCCTTCTTGGTTGACGAATATGCCTTCTTTGGTTTGCTTAATTTGTAACCCCAAGAAGTAGTTTCATTCTCCCATCATTGACATTTCAAATTCGCTTTGCATATCAAGAGAGAACTCCTCGCACAGTGAATCATTAGTGGATCCAAAGATTATATCATCAACATATATTTGAACCAACATAATATCATCATGCTTTCTCTTTATGAATAGAGTGGTATCCACTTTACCTCTAGAAAAGTTTTCATCTAATAGAAACTTACTCAGACGCTCATACCAAACCCTTGGGGCTTGTTTCAATCCATATAGAGCCTTTTTCAATTTATAAACATGATTAGGCTTGTCTGAGTTTTCAAAACCTGGGGGTTGTTCTACGTATACTTCTTCTTGAATTAAGCCATTTAGAAAAACACTTTTAACATCCATTTGATAAAGCTTGAAATTCATTATGGATGCATAAGCTAAAAGCATTCTAATGGCTTCTAATCTTTCAACAGGAGCATACGTTTCTTCATAATCTATTCCCTATTCTTGATTATACCCTTTTGAAACTAACCTAGCCTTATTCCTAATGATTATGCCATGTTCATCTAACTTATTCCTAAATACCCATTTTGTTCCTATGATGGGGTAGATTTCAAGTTTCTCTACTAAATCCCACACATTGTTTCTCTCAAACTGATTTAGTTCTTCTTGCATAGCAACTATCCAATGATCATCTATTATGGCTTCATTTCAATTTTTAGGTTCAACCATAGACACAAAAGCTATATTATTGCATAAATCTTTAAGAGAATGTCTAGTTGTTACCCCTTTTGAGATATCACCAATAATGTTGTCAAGGGGATAATCTCTTGAAGCTTTCCATTCTCTCGGAAGTTCATCATTTGATTTGGCTTCTACTGGAGGATCTTCATTGCTTCCTTTTCCTTTTCCTTTAGTATCTTGTCCATAAATATGCATTTGTTCTAAAGATTCTACAATATCATCTAAAATATCCTTTCTTGGAGAAATAGCATTAGACTCATCAAAGGAAACATGAATAGATTCTTCAATAGTCATAGTTCTCTTATTATAAATTCTATAAGCTTTACTATGCAAGGAATAACCAAGGAAAATTCCTTCATCTGACTTAGCATCAAACTTTCCTAAGTTTTCTTTTCCATTGTTTAATACAAAGCATTTGCAACCAAAAACATGAAGGTGTGAAATGTTGGGTTTTCTACCATTAAATAGCTCATGTGGAGTTTTCTTTAAAATGGGTCTTATTAAAGCCCTATTAATGATATAGCATGCAGTATTAACGGCTTCAGCCCAAAAATATTTTGGAAGAGAAGTTTCATTTAATAAGGTTCTAGCAATTTCTTCCAAAGATCTATTTTTCCTTTCAACAACTCCATTTTGTTGAGGGGTTCTAGGTGCAGAAAAGTTATGCTCAATGTCATGCTTATCACAAAATAATTCAAATTCTTTATTTTCAAATTCACCCCATGATCACTCCTAATAGATATAATTTTGAGATTTTTCTTGTTTTGAATCATTTTTGCAAGTTTCCTAAATGCTTGAAATGCATCATTCTTATGGGTGATAAATAGTGTCCAAGTGTATCTAGAATAATCATCAACTATAACAAGGGCATAGTAACTTCCTCCAAAACTCATGATTCTAGAAGGGCCAAACAAATCCATGTGTAGTAATTGTAAAGGTTGAGTAGTTGAAACAATGCTTTTGGATTTAAATGAAACTCTAGTTTGTTTTCCCTTTTAGCATGCATCACATAGTCTATCTTTTTCAAATTTTAGTTTTATCAATCCAACAACTAAATCTTTTGAAATTAATTTATTTAAGTGTTCCATGTTAATGTGAGAAATCCTTTTATGCCATAGCCATGGATCATCATTTTTGCTAAGAAAACATTGATTATCACCTAGTTTTTGACTTAAGTCTATCATGTAAACATTATTGACTCTAAAACCTATATGCTTTATATTTGTATCATGTCCATGTTCAATGACACATTTTCGAGAATCAAATGATACCAGATAGCCTTTATCACATAATTGACTAACACTAAGCAGGTTGTGCTTAAGACCTTCAACAAGTAGAACATTTTCAATGGAGGTAGAAGAATTTGTACCTATTTTTCCAACTCCAAGAATTCTACCTTTGTTGTTGTCACCATAAGTTACATGTCCATTTTTCTTGGAAGAGATATGTGTGAACTTTGATGCATCTCCCGTCATATGTTTTGAGCACCCACTATCTATGTACCACTTTTTCCTCAAAGGTTCCTACAAAATCAACATTGTGACTTAGGTACCCAATCTTTATTGGGTCCTTGAGTGTTAGTGTGAACAACAAATCCTTTTGGGACCCAAATCATTTTAATATTGTTGCAATTTTTCCTAAAATAGCATGTAGATATGCCATGTCCTTTTCTTCCACCATAAAAACATATAATGAAAGGACAATTATATTTTTGTGTGGAAGAAAATAAATTTTTATAAAACTTTTGTTGTTTTTCTAGTTTATCTCCAATCCCTGCTTTATCAAAAATACATCTTTGTTTTCCTAATATAATATCTAGGTTATTCTTGTCAATAGAAAATTTTGCAAGTGAGTTTTTCAAATTTTTAATTTCTTCTACATATTTACTACAGCATTCTCATGAATTTTCTTTTTCAATAGTCATAGTAGAAGCATGAACTTTATCACTTGATTTAGAGATTGACACTTCAGTCTTAAGATGATCTAACTCTTTATTTAACTATGAAATCTCTTTCTCTAAATCTGAAATAGTTTTCTTAGATGAAGAAACAAGTTTTGCAAGTTAATAGATTCGCTATGTAATTCAGCAAATGCATCTTGTAACTCATCAAAAGAAATAGATTTGTTAAAAGATGTTACCTCTTCGTCGCTTTCATAGTTTTTGCCCATTAGGCATAGATTAATCACTTCTTTTTCAGAATCATCAGACAATTCTAAGTCGTTATCATCCCATGTGATGTAGGCCTTCTTTGCCTTCTTTTCTCCAATGTTCTTGTTTTTGAACTTCTCCATTCTTTTATTAAAGATTGGACAATCAACCCTCAGATGTCCGGGTTGATTACACTCATAGCATCTTGGAGTTTGGGATGATTCTTCAATCCTTCTTTTAGGTTTGAAGTTTTGTTTTCTTTGAGTTCCTCTCATCCTAAGGAATTTGTTGAATCTTTTGACAAAGATAATAAGATCTTCATCTTCATCCAAGTCAATTGAATCTTCATTATCACTTTCTTCTTGGATTGAAGATGAGGCTTTAAGAGAAATTCCCTACTTCTTCTTATCATTTTCTTCATGTTGATTTAATCTCAACAGTTCCATTTCATGTTCCTGTAACTTTCCAAATAATGTAGCAAGAGACATGTTAGTTAAATCTTGTGACTCAGTAATGGCTGTTATCTTAGGTTGTCATTCCCTGCTTAAACATCTCATACTTTATTTATGAGATCTTCATTTGGAAAAGTTCTTCCTAATGATGCAAGATGATTAACTATATGTGTGAATCTTTTCAGCATATCTTATATACTTTCATTTGTCTTCATCCTAAAAAATTCATACTCATGAGTTAAAGTATTTATCCTAGATCTTTTAACATCAGTAGTGCCCTCATGTGTAACTTGTAGAGTGTCCCACATATCCTTAGCACTCTTACAATTTGAAACCCTAAAATATTCATCCATTCCTAGGGCACATGTAATTATTTTTTTGGCTTTTAAGTTATATTGTACTCGTCTTCTATCTTCCTCACTCCAATTTTTCCTAGGATTTTTTGTTGTTGTATTTCCAGCCACCATGGTGGGTACATAAGGTCCTATTTCTATGGCTTCCCAAATGTTTAAGTCTATTGCCTCAATGAAGATTTGCTTTCGGGTTTTTCAGTAGTGGTAACCATTTCCATTAAAAATAGGAGGCCTATTTATTGAATTTCCCCTGGGAATAAAATGTTTGTTGAGGTCATTATTCTTGAAACTTCTAAACTTTATACAAGAATGAAGCTCTGATACCACTTGTTAGACAAGTGGCCTCAGATATCTTAAGAAGGGGGGGTTGAAATAAGACATTACAAACTATTTCCCCAATTAAAAATTCTACTTTGATTTTAATGCAAGTTCCAAGTTCCCTTAAAGATGAATTTCTAAATGATAATTCAAATTAAACAATCTGAATGTAAATGTTAAGCAACAATAAATAAAAGAGTTTAAAGGAAGAGAAAGTGTAAACACAGTTTTTATACTAGTTCGGCAAAGTCTGTTGCCTACGTCCAGTCCCCAAGAAACCAGCTTGGGAGTTCCACTATCTCACAAATCCTTTACACTTTCTGAAACACACGAGGACAGCCCTTCCTTTGTGTTCAGATGCTTTACAACAAGAAACTCTCAGTCTCTTAGTGCTTTGATTAGAAAGAGAAGAAGATGGTCTCTGTTGAAAGAGATAGATGTTTACAATGAAACACTCAATTCCTTATTGAATAACACAAGTGTTTGGCCAAAGAATGTTGGATGATAAGAGATTTTTGTTTGAGAGGATTATGCCTTTTGAGAACTAGGAAAACTCTCTAGAAAATTTGTGCCCAAGTCACCTATTTATAGGCCTTTGATGGCCATTCAAAAATTCAATGAAAAGATGGGACTGTTGGCAGATTTTCTGAAAACTCTCCACTAGTAATTGATTGCAATGTTGGTGTAATCGATTACATAGTTATTTTTCTTGAACAGTTGTGACTCTTAATTTAAAATTTGAATTTTCAATGTTCAGAGCCACTGGTAATTGATTACATGTTTTGTGTAATCAATTACAAGTTTTTTCAAAATATTTTTGAATGTTATAAGCATTGATAATCGATTACAATACCATGGTAATCGATTACACCTTTGAAAAACCATTTTCAGAAATATTTGGGCTATTGGTAATCGATTACTTCTTTTTGGTAATCGATTATCAGAGAGTAAAATGCTTGGTAAAAATTTTGTTAAGATAGAAACTCGCTTGGCCAATCAGTTGTGCTTTTCAAAAACTTTTCTAAGAGTCTATCTTAATTGTTATCTTGAGATCTTTGCTTTTTCTTGACATCTTGCTTTCTTCATCCTTGAAATCCATCTTGAATGATCTTTGAAATTCTTTGGCATCATCAAAATAATTCTTGAAGCTTTGCTTCTACAACTAGTTGTGTTCACTACCTAAGAACAACATCATTACATGGAACCAATGCACAGGTGTCTTCTTAAAGAGGTATTTCTCTCTCATGAAGACAGATCAGTACATCAAGAACATTGGAAACTTTGTGCAGAGGGAACAAGAGAGTCTACCTGAAGTCTGGAAAAGGTTGCAAGAGATGATCAAAAGTTGTCCACACCATGGCATTACTCAACAGAGATTGGTCCATATATTCTATGGTGGAGTGTCCTTACACAATATGACAAGTTTAGTTGTTGCTTGTAGGGGTAACCCTATGATAAAACCCCTTGTTGATGCCATTAGGATCATTGAAGATGTGTGCTTTAACCCCTATAACAACTCAGGGGATAGGAGGACTATGAAGAGAGGTGTCAACCATGTGGAGAAATATGACTCCCAAACAGAATTGGGAAAACAAATACAAGCTCTGACACTGATGATTGAGACACTCATGAGAGCTCAAGCCTAAGTTCCCATCACTATACCTTCATTCCTAACCTAAGCCTAAGTCCCTATCACTATACCTTTATTCCCAACCTGTGGTACATGTGGGATTGTGCATGGGCTAGGAGAATGCACAGTTGATGACAAGCTATCTACGACTATAGATGTAATTAACTTTGTTAGGGGTGAAAGCAATTCTTACAATCAGTACCCAACAATTTCAATCAAAGATAGAGCTTCAAGTAGAATTAAGGGATGTATAGGCCTCAACCTATGAAAAATTAAAGCCCTAGACAATAGTAGAGACAATCCACTCTTCAAGAGATCTTGCTTTAATATATATGGCCCAATATGATTAGAGAATGAAGTTGGTGGAGTCTCAATTGACCAACATATAATCTTTTTTGTCACAAAGGCAACCAGTCAATCTCCCTTCACAACCTGAACCAAATCCTAAGAAGGAGGATGTCAATGTTGTGATGATTAAAAGCAAGAGGATTCAAGAGGACTCCAAGGATAAAAAAGGTTATTTCCTAAAAGTTACAAATGGTGTCATTTCTAAAAAGGACCAAGCACCCAAGGAAGTTGAGGTTCCTACACTTATGAGAACCCAATGCCAAAGAAGGAAGGGGATGCAAAGAAGGACATATTGACATCTCTTCAGATAAGTCTTCCCTTTCCTTATAGAGTTAAGAATAGTCAGCGAGATATGCAATTTAAGAAATTTCTTGAAGTTATGAGTAAAGTGCACATCAATCTCCCTTTTGTTAAGGCTATTTCACATATGTCATCTTATGCCAAGCATTTAAAAGAAAATTTATCAAACAAAGGAAAATTGGCAAATTTTGGCACTATGGGTCTTAATGAGGATTTGACGCCTTATTCTTTCTTTAAGAAATTGAGCATAACAGACTTAGAGCCTACAAACATCTTTATTCTCCTTATTGATCACTCAGTGGTATATCCTAGAGGAGTGATTGAGGATGTGTTGGTTAAGGTGAACAAGTTCATCTTTTTGGCTAATTTTGTTATCTTAGATATGGAGGTTGATGAGGATATCCCTATCATATTAGGACAACCTTTCCTTAGTACTTTTGATTTACTTGTTGAGCTTAGGGTCGATAGACTCACCCTTTAGATTAGGGGATGAAAGAGTTATGTTTAATCTATTTGATACCTTGAAACAACCTTCCTCATTTGTTTCTTATGGCTTTATAGAGTCTATTGATTTAACTAATGTATTGGTGAAGGATGCATTCTCAAGTGTGGTGATCTCTGACCCTCTAGAGAGAGTTCTCACTTATTAGGACCTTGACTGGGAATTGAATCCTAAAGTGGAGGAAATACTGACGTTTCTCCATTCTCAACATGGTCCTGGACCACCCAGTTTTGAGAGGATGGGATGGGGCAATGTTCCAAAGCTAACAACTCTTGTTGAGGAACCTCTTGGACTAGAGTTAAAGCCCCCTCCTTCCAACCTTGAATATGTTTTTCTTAAACCTCCATCTTCTCTTCTAGTTGTGATTGCTGCAAGTTTACATGAAAATGAAGAGGAGAAATTGTTGCAAGTTCTCAAGGAGAAGAGAAAATTGTTGTCATTGGGTGGAGCATTCGTGACATGAAGAATTTGGACCTCACACTTTGCACCCACAACATCAACACTGAAGGGGGGTCTCTAGCCAGACAATCACCCCAAAGGAAATTTATTCCCTACATAATGGAAATTGTCAAAGGAGAAAAGGATAAGACCACTGTCAAGATGAAAGAATACCATCCACATGTGCAAACCATTGTGCACCTCTCTAACCTTTGAGCCACTCCATCATCACACATCAAGGTCGTGACATTAAACAAGCACTTTCCGAGAGGCAACTCGTGACCGGTATCCACTTAATTAAGCTTTATTGCAAGATTTCTTTTTCATTAATAAGACAATATGCCTGCTAGTACTATAGTTGTGCTCAACTGGCCACGACCCAACCAATTTTCATCGGCATCAATAACGGCCATGGTCATCTAAAAAAACAAAATAGTTTTAGTTTCAGATTATTTATATTTTAGTTTCAGCCTTTATTTTCAATTGTATTTCAATACTTAGTTTATTTTAATTTAGTCCTTCATTTTGTCTTTATTTTGTTCTTATTTTGACACATTGAGGACACTACATGTTTTAAGTGTAGGGAGGGGTATCCTTGATCCCCCAACTTTGAGCTCTCTATGATATATGTGAATTCGGCATTATTCTAGTTTCACTGTTGTGGTAAAAATATCTTATTCTTGGGTTTAGAATTTTTTGTTTTCAATTATTCCCTTGATAAAAAAAATTATGTGTGTATTGAGGCTATTGGAGTTTTCTTTAGGAGGGAACATTAGCATGCATGATAGTGAACTGTTCTTGGAGTTATCTTTAGAAATGTGAATATTGAGCTTTGATTCTTTTAGTATGGGTGAATTGATCCTTTCATTAGCATTGTTCTAATCTCTATTTTGACATGCATATCCATGAATGAATTCTGAATTTTCTAAAAAGATGAGACTTTGATAGGCTTTCTTGAGACTTGTGAATTGTTTTGATTAGTTTTTTCCTTTGTTGATCACTTTGAGCTCGAATGATTATTCTTTTTTGGTCCTTCAACTATTTTATGTGAATATTATTGATGTGAGGAAAAAGGGGAAACTAATACATAATGCAGGTTGTGCCCGTAAATAAATCACAAGTCTTTCTCTCAAGTGAAATCAAAGACAAAAAAGGGTTGATGAAAAAAATACTAATAAAGAAAAAAAAATAGAAAAGAGAAAAAAAAAACAAAAATGAGAAGAGAAAGAAAGAAAGAAAAGTATACATGAATGATTGTACCCCAAGGAAAATAAAAAGAAAGAAGGAAAAAGGGACTAAAAGTTAAATGAAAAAGAAAAGTGCAAAACAGGTAAACGTTTCCCTGATTTCTGAGTATTTTCATATAATTGAGTGGAGCCCTTTGATTAACATGTTTCTTTCAATACCTACCCTACATTGCATCCCTGGCCCCATTACAACCTAATATGTCTCACTTATTTAGAATTTTTGGATTTATTTGAGTTGAGTTGATTGGTTTACAAAATTGTGAACTTGCTCATTGAATTGTGGTCTTGAGTGTAACTGTTGTTGAGTCTGGTTGCGTCCAAGTAACATTGTACTGTATAAAACAATTATATCCCTAAGGTTTTAATGCTAAAAAAGTAAAAAATTTATGTACTAATCTTTCATGCTTAAGTTATAGATTATTTTATCTCTATGAGAAACAGGCAGAAAAACATGAACAAAAGGGCATTGGACGATAGGCAAAGTACTAGTCACAAGGCGATACTTCTTCTGCATCCAGCCTTGGGAAGACAAGTGCTTTATCACTTGGCTCAGAATGCAAAAGCAATGGAACAGTTACTTAATCCTCAAGAACAGAAAACAATCACAGGAAAGTAATGTCCACAAACTCAGTAAGAAACTCTTGCTTTAACGCTCAAAAGGGGAGATTTAAAATGTTTTATCTTGACATTCTTAATTCCTTTTGTCTTATGTTGTTAACATTTTTTTCGATTTGTACACTAAAAGTAAGCTCTAAGCACTAGGCAACACTGGCAAACTGTACTTCCCTGAAGACATGCTGCAAAAAGCGTTTATGATCCCCACTCTCTCTTTCTGCATAGTAGTGACCTCGTGTCAAGCGCGAAAGCTATTAGACAACAGCTAGCTAGGATCTCTCAACAGATCAAAGCCCTGAAGTCTATATAAAGCCTGAAGATGTTCATGTTAAAGTTGTCAGAAAAACAAGAGAATATTTTGAGGCAAAACAAACAAGTGTTGTAACGTTGTTAGTCCACTGGACGAAGGAAACTTGAGCGAATTGAGTGAATCTTCGCATTTCTAAGTTAGCGAGTTTCATAGTATTCAAGCTTATTGTGTAAACACTCATTGAGTGATAAGAATACTTTTTCTATCAAACATATATTGTTTGTGAAAGCCAGGAGTGGCTTAGTGACAAAGAATACTTGGGTCTTAATTTCAGGGGGAAATTATGTGTAGTGCCAGGAGTGGCCTAGAGAGTACTCGTTGTAGCCAAAAGTGGCACAGAGAATTCTTGGTTGTAATCAAAGATTTGATTAGTGGAAACCTTCAAGGTTTGAAGGAGAATTGGACGTAGCCCAAGAGTTGGGGTGAACGAATATAAAACCTTTGTGTTTTCATTATTTCTTCTATATAACTAGTTCTTTTCCTTAAGTCACTTATACACTATCTTATCCAAGTCTTGCGAACTGGTTTTCCAAGCACAAAGCCTTTTCGAACCCCTTGGATGAAACCTTTCATCCATTGATATTTTCTTTAAAGAAGAGTGTTTTATAATTTTCAAAGGACCAAGTTTTATCCATCACACTATTCAACCCCATTCTAGTGTTTTTCAAGTATTTCAGCTGTCTATTTATATAACATTGTGAAACTTATAGAGATGGTTAGCAAAGTGAACTTGAAGCACTTTAAGACTGTTTGCATGTTAATTATAAGCCTAATGGATTCCTGAGTAAACTTTTGATGCCCCATTGTGTGAGTTTTTGCTAGTTGAATATATGAGAATTTTTGTTGCATGAGTACTAATTGGGAACTAGAATAATTGCTTCAGGACAAGCAACACTCAAGTGTGGGGAGGTTGATAAACTCAGATTTGGCTATATTTTTATGTGAGTTTTCATGTCATATTCATGCATTTTGATATATTTTATTTGGTAAAACTTATGGTTTAGTTTAAGTTTGTGAAAGACATGTGCTTAAGAGGTTTCATGTGAAAAATAGCTAAATATCATGAAATTTTGGAGCTAATTAGAAGATCACGGTCATGATAATTTTGTACAATCACGGTAGTTTTGTACATGTGCGATAATTTTATACGTTTGTGGTCTTCCTGCATCATCTGTCACTTAAAGATTGCAAGGATCACCTGTCACATTTAAATCCTCATTGATAATATTCTTTAATTAAGAAAAGATGGAAGGAGAACCTCCACAAAATATTATAATTAAGGAATGAAGCTCTCTCTTCTAGGGGGAGTTGATTCTAGAGTTTCATTCTTATCTTACGAACTTGAAAGAACCTTGAAGGCTTTTGAGAGCTGAAGAGCTTGGACAACATAACTAGGATGGATCATGATCATTGTTCCTGTCTATTGGTATGCCTATATTTACTTTTTATGTGATTGCTAGTTTTGCTCTGATCACGAATGGCTAGTCCCCCTAGTCCGAGGTTATGATGTAACTATCCAAATGTATTATTCTTCTTGTTCTTAAAGGAATTCCTTATTGTTTTATGTTAATTAATTTTCTTCCTTATTTTAATGTTTATTTGGAACCGTTCATTCTAATACTCGATCGATTGCATAGTAGTGATCATCTGCATGTAATTGGTAGATCTAGGCAGAGAATGTTTTGCACTAAATTGCCTGATCAAACTATTTGGGTAATCTCCGATAGATTATTTAATTTAATTAGTCATCCATAGAATTGATTTTATTCTTTGACTTAAATTGATAGATCCATTACCATTGGGGTATTGATTTAAGGCAAAGAGCATCTTCTGACCTTGATCATAGGCTTTCATTGATTTTGGGAATCGGTAATTAATTGGGGAAGAATTTCATTAGGGCTAGGATTTGAGAAAAAAAATTGGTACTAGTGAGTCATAACCCCTTATCACTCTTGTTATAACTCAAAACCTCTCTTTATATTCATTTATTTGCTTTCTTATAAAACCAAAATCATAAAAATATTTAAATTATCTTACTATTAGTTTAATAAACTTGACTAATTGGGAATACAACTGGTCCTTTGGGTTCGATCTTTGAACTTTTGAGTTCACTCTTACTATTGCGTAGGGTACACTTCTCCTTGTGCGAGCCTAACATATTTTATGCATCAAACTCACAATCCTATATGAAATAGACATAGACATGCCAATAAGGTAGGAACGGTGATCACGATCCATCCTCACGGTGTTGCCCATGTTTCACAACTCCAAAAACCCTCAAGGTTCTCTTAAAATTTGTAAAAAGATAAAAGGTACTAAAGATACAAGATACAACTCTTATTTATAATCTCCTAAAAGATATCAGTCTGAAAAGGCGCACATTCACCACAATCGTGGTTGGAAAGTTGTGACGCCGAAACTCTAGGGCATTGTTGATTGACTACAACCCTCATGAATTGACCATGGTTGTTGTCAAATGGTTGGCATTGTTTTGGAGGGCAACTATCCTTTTGCCATGGTCGTGCTACTTACTATGGTCGTGATAAATTTACCATGGTCGTAATCAAGTGCAGAGTCTTCAGATCTTCATAAAATCATGCAATTTTCAATTCTTTCACTCAATTAAGCAGTTATACTCTTGCATTACAAAGCTAGTGTCTAAACGTGAGTTCTGTCAAGAAAATGCATGTAAATGACACAAAATATAACTCAAAAAGTGGTTTGTCACCACATAACATTGAATGCCTTGAAATTGGTTGATTTAGCATTAATTGATTGTGATATTATTAATGATTAATTATTGCTATGTGAAAGACTTGTGTGGTGATGCTATAATATCTAATTATGAGAAAATTGTTATTTTAAGATATTTATATTACTACTAGTGTTATTTTAGAAGAATGCACATATCATGGTTGGACTTTACTGGTTGTCAAGCCGGTTTAGAATAAGCATTATTTGCAAACTATTTTATGATTGAGTGTTTTATTCACTAGGATTATATATCTCATTAGTTAGTGTTGTTTTCAGAGCATCGAGAAGGAATCATTAGGACTAAGGAGGCTTGAAGAATTACTATCTCATTTATTTAGTTTGACTTTAGATTGGTTAGGATTTATTAGAATAAAGGGTCATTTGTTGTTGGATAGATTTTATTATTTCTTATTTAGGGTCATTAGTAGTCATTCAATTTTTGGATTTCATGATTCAGTTAATACACAAATGGATTGTATTTGATATTTTAATATGTTTGGAGTGTTGTTTCAGACCTTTTTGGCTTTTGAAATTTAATCTTTGGCAAATTTTATATATGATTTATTATTGTAACGAAGAACGTTACATAATGCTTGTGAGTTGTTGATCTTGTGAGAAGAAGTTTGCAAGATTGGAAGTCTAGGGATAGAACTCTTGGGTGAGGAATCCCATGAACTTTGGAATTTGATTTTTAGCCGAGGGATTCCAAAATATTGTAAAAAGTGAGGTATCTTGTGTACAAATGTTGATTAGTGGAATCTTAAATAATTAGATTAGGAAACAAGATGTAGCTCTTTGAGAAAAGAGTGAACAAGTATAAACCCATTTGTGCACTCTCGCTAACCTTATCTTTCTTTACATTTGGCGATTGAGTTGTGTAATTGAACCTAATAAAGAATGGATGGCTACAAAATGAATTGTTCTTAACCTAATTGATAACTCTCTTTGAGTTAATGCCTTCACTTATTTGAAAACAAAAAACTCTTAAAATAGGTTGATCTATAAAAATTTAAAATGTTCAACCAAACAATCAACAATTAAAACCTCTTGAAATACTACCAAAACAAAACACAAATGAGATATACTACAAAGTCAGACACACTACAAAATCAACATTAAAACTATAGCAGTCAATGACTCTTTAGTTCCCCTAACATATAATGAGCTGTGACAAGAACAACATAGCCACAACCACTATATCAAAAGTCAAAATTTCAAAAGTATATCATTAATCTCTTTTTTCTGGTAATGTAAATTTTATTTTTCATATCTTAGGTTGACAATTAATTCAAACCTTGACATTCCAAAAAACATCAATTGATCATTAAAATTGAAACCATGAACAATAATTTATTGGTCTTCAACATTAAAAAATTTAACAAAAAATTTTGTCCTTGATAATAAAAATTACCAATAAATTTGGTCTTAACATTAGAGTACATCATCAAACTCTCATGAAAGACATTTGTGATCTCCTCATGATTGACATATTTTCTTCCAACATATTTATAGGGAAGGTAACCAATGTGTAGATTGGTTTGTCAAATATGGAGCCTCATCCAATGATAGTCCCAAGTTTTGAGTGTATGTCCTTCCTCTATTGCTTCTGTGTCTTTAGTATATGCAATGAGGGTGACTAGGATCCATGATATCATGACTAAGTCCTGTTTTTTTTTTTTTTTGTTCTTCCTTTTCCTATGTATCAAAAAAGAGCAAATCATTAGTTTGATCTCTAGTACCAAAACAAAGGTTGACTAAAAATAGTTGAAATCAAGGATTAAATTGACTTATTTTCTTATTTCATAGAAAAAATTGGCTAATAATGTCAATTTTAGTAACCATATTTGATGAGGGTTATATAACAACTAGTTTAGTTTAGTTCGTTTAGAATAATTTTTAGGTGTGAGTTTTAATTTTTTTAAAAACAATCAGATTAGTTTTTAAAATTATTTTTAGTTTTTTTCTCCAATTTTAGTTTAAAAATAACATATTTCAAAAGTTTTCTATCCTATCAAAGTTATGGTAAGGGTGTTTTTGTATAGTGGTTATGGCGGTGGTGACATTAATAGTGTTGGTGGTGTCAGAGGCAATAGTTGGCTATAGTGATGTTAATGACAACAAAAATGGTAGTGTCAACTATGATGATGGTAACTATAAAAAGGGTGAGGTGTGAGTATTATGACTATGACAACAATAGTGTTGGTGGTCATTGTTGTCAAGTGTAGGAAATATGTGTTTTTCTTTTAAACTAAAAATTAAATTTACAAATCTTTTTTTTATTATTTTGAAAATGAATATATAGTTTTAAAAATAAGTTAATAATCATTTCAATTTCATTTGTCAAATATAATGTATTTTTGAAAATTGTATTTAATAAACAAAAAACAAGTGATCATCCCAAACAACCTTTTAGTTTTCAAAAATGTAAAAATCTTAACAATATGAAACTTTGTTTCTCAACGTGATAAAATTTATTTTCCAAAATTTATTCAAATAAATTCTAGAAACTAAAATCTAACACATCTAACTAATCTTAAAATAATGTTTCAAAAAAGTTTTAAAAAAATTCAAACATTAGAAGAAGTGCGAATAAAAAAATTGAAATGTAAATAAAATTGTCCAAATCCAAATGCTTAATTTGTTGTGTGCACCTAAAAAAGCCTTATCAACTGTACCAGAAAAACAAAAAGGCTAATCAACCAAAAGAAACAAAGAAACACGGATATCTGATCTTTATCAACAAGTTGAGTACCACTAATTTTAAAAAAGAAAGTTGGGTATCAGTAATTATATGAAATTATTTGTGATTCGAACCTATTTAATAATCCTATAGCCGATAGGTGAGTTTTATAGATATTTGGACGTAAGTTATTCAACTCATTTTTAGTTTTATGTATTTGTTAAATAATTTGTTTGTTTGTTTAATAAATAATTTTTTAAAAATAATTTTTAATATTTTTTGAAACATTAATTGAAATAATTTTTTGTTAATTTTTAACTTTTAGTTTTTTATAGTTTATTCTCTTTTTATCTTTAAATATTGATTAATTTTTTATCCTTTTTAAATAAAACGTAATTGTATTATTTAATTATTTATTCACTTTAGCGTATTTTTTTACTTTATTTTAAATTTGGTTAAAAATATTTAAATATATAATATACAATTAGTAGAATACTTAATATAAAAAATATAATAATTGAAACTAAAAATTAATGATAAAATACTTAATATGTAATTATCCGCAAAACCAATTTTATCCAAAAAATATTTTTAGTTACAAGATTTTAGAATAAATTATAAAACTAAAATTATAACCCATCAAGAAATACTTTCATCCACAAAATAAAATTTATATTTATATAAAAATATCATATAAATATATTTATTTATGTTATTTTATATTATTTAGTTATTTTAACAGATAATTTTACTAAACACTTATATTTAATAAGTTAGCTAAATAATTTTCACCTATCAACTTTCAACTTATAGTTATCAATTAGTTTTCTAATTTTACCAAATATAAGATGAGTTTGTTTAAACATAAAAATAATATCTTTAAAATAATTATTTTTTGTATAAATATTTTTGTAAGAAGTAGATAATATTTTTTTCTTAAAATAAACAAAAAATTATTTTTAAACAAAAATAATTTAGAGAGACATATTAAAAAAATATTTGTTTTATTAAAATAACTGTTTATTTTAATAAATAAATTTTAACAAACTAATTCATAGTCTTGATAGGGTCAATATGTCATTGATGCTCTATCCTAGGAGTGCATTTTCATTTTATCACTTTTTTCATAAATAAAAAAATGACAATAAAAAACAAAAAACTGAAAAACGGAATCTACAAAAAGAAAACACCTAAAAATATATAGTAACAAATATTGCGCGAGATGGCGTCATCCACTTTATGTTGATGTTGAAATAAAGCTCCCAATTTGGACTTCTTGCTTGCGTGGGTACAGGACCTTTTTTTAAAAAAGTCTATTGTAGTTAATCCGTCTAAGCCCTAAACATTCTCTACTGCGGTTAGAATTAAACTTTGAAAGGAAAACATACACATTTGATAATAAGAATACAAAATGAAAGTGAGTTGTCATGTAAATAATTTGTTTTGCGTTAGTTAAGTAAGCAAAATTTCTATATTGACATTTCAGCAAAGAAAGTAAAACAAGTTTTTTTTTTCAAATTTTAAAGACTAAAAAGATTAATTTTATGTTTGGAGACAAACATAAACTATTTCAAATTTTAAAAAATAAAAACATATTTAAACCAAACACAATTAATACATAATAAATAGTGAATGATAAAAAAAACTTAAACATCGTCGTTCATGAACCTGTCTCAGTTTGTTTTTTAAGACCTTTTTAAAGAAAATTAGGTATAAAAATTTTAATGTACTTATTTAAGATCTAAAATTTATAGAAAGTTGATGATTTTAAATATTTGTTTTAAGTAATTTTAGAAAAATAATTTTAATTGTTACTTATATTTTAAAATAAAAAGTAATTTTTTATTTATTGGAACGACAAAGAATAAGATACTACATGTAAAAATATCTGCAAGATGGGACGAGTAATTAGCCACAGTATTATAGCTAAGATAGGTATATAGCTGCAAATTATATAAATTTTTGTTAGACGATTAGAACATTAACTTTAACAATCATTATTTTGGATGATTATTTTTGTAATTTTATTTATTTATAACTTTAGTTTGGATGAATCAATGTTATTTTTGTTTGTTTTAATTAAAAAAATTATTTATTATTATTAATTTTATGCATAAGTAAAATGTAGATCATGAGTGCAAGCATGAGTATATAGGTATCTAGTTGATACGAGAATGAAAATTAGAATTATTACCCTCACATGTATGAAATTAGGTATGAATATTAATTTTAAACGCAAGTATGATGACGAGTATTATAAAATGACTTTTGTTTTACTAAAAGGGTATTTTTGAGCGTTATTCTCCAATGAGTTTTAAAAAATTACCTAAAAGAGAGTAAGTGGTAACAGGTATTACAACTTCTGACTCAGAAGTCGTAACACCTGTTATAACTTTTTTTTAACTGAAGTTGTAAAATCATTTACGACTTCAGTTAATTTTTTTTTTTACGATTTTAAAGTCGTAAGCAATTTTTTGTTTTTGGTTTTATGACTTTAAAATTGTAAAAAAAAAAATTTACGACTTTGAAGTCTTAAATCACTTTTTTTTAATGTTTAAGTTATTTTTTTCAAAGTTTATAATTTTTTCACGGTTTATTTTTTTCTTCTAATTTTTTTAATTTTTTTTAAATTATTTAAATGTATAATAAATAATATTAATTTTACTTACTAATATTATATTTTTTATGGTTTTATTTTATGTTATTAATTTATTTTAATGTTTTATTATTTAAAATATGTTATATATTTTTAATATTTTATTTAAATGTTTTTGTTTATTTAAAATTTAGATAATCTATTCATAAAAATACATAATAAAATTAAAAACAATATAATTAATATATTAATATAAAATGCACAATACAAATGAAAGAAAAACATAAAAAAGTATCAGCTATATTAGTCATATACTTGTTTGTATGGATAGTTAGTACGATTATGTTTTTCACTTCTACATAATGAGTATTTCTTAAGCCTATTTGAAATTGGTTCGTCCATCTCATTATGTATTCGAGTAGTAGCCGGCTTGCCTGATGTCTGTTGTGTTTCGAAAGATCAGACATAAAATGTGAACCTAAATATTGAGGCCATGTGTCTTCGCATCCAAGGGAATGAAAGTGGTGCTGATAAACTTTGAAAATATTTTCTAACTTGTATACAGGGTCAACAAAGTCATCATAATTTAAATTGCAAAAAGCACACGCTGCAATTGCATGCGAGCAAGGTAGTCGAACCACAATCACACGACCATTCATTCAATTTGACAGTGTATGTCATTGCTCGTCGACCAAGCCGCCTATTTGCAATTTCTTGAACCTAAAACTCCCATGTTTCTCGAACATACATGCGAACATAATGCGAGGTAGCAATGTGTTGATTTTCTTGTATCATGACATATACGTCTTCAGAGTACCTATGTCATGCCTTTATCATATTCATGATTTTGATGCCATTAGTAACAAATGAATCATTTATTTTATTAAATGTTTTATTGACTAAGGCAATAATAGGTAATGCTCGGGCTCCTTTCAAAACAGAATTCATACATTCGACAAGGTTGGTAGTCGTATGGCCATACCATTTTCCTTCATCGTAGGCCTGAGTCCATTTACTCTTATGAATTTGATCCAACCAATCTACTACTTGTGGAAACTCTGCTCACATTGCAAGCAACTTTGCCTCAAATTGTGGTTTCCTCATCTCATATCTTATGCCAAAAGATAAAACAATGAGTAATAAATATAGTGAAGATGTAATAAAGCAAGAATGTGATGCATGAAATAGGAAGAAGCATACCCATATTGATGACTTCTTTTTTTAAGTCAACATTTTTAAATTATTTGTTAAAATTTGATGCAATGTGGCGAATGCAATACACAGACGAAACATTCAGTCCATTCCACCCAACGTGTTCTGATTGTAAAGCTTCTAGTAAACTAGTTCCCCTATCTGATATAATACACAAATTTGGTTGTGGTGTAACATATCTCCACAAATAATGCAAGAACCACATCCAAGCTTCTTTGGTCTCACTCTCAACAATTGCAAAAGCAAGTGGAAAATTGTTCCTACTACCATCTTGTCTGATGGAATTCAACAAAGTACCATGATATTTGCCAGTTAAAAATGCCTCATCTACTTGCACAAGTGGCTTGCAATATTTGAAGCCTTCAATGCATGGGTTAAACGCCCAAAATACACGATAAAGAATTACCCTAGGAGGGTCATCGTCACCTTCCTTCATTGAAGATGAAGTTTTGTATTTTACTATGGTACCTGGTACAAAATGTTGAACAACTGTCAACCATACAAGCAGGTAACTCTATGATTGTTCCCAACTTTTAAATGCCATTTCAAGGGCTTTTTGTTTAGTTGTCCATGTTTTTTTTTGTATGAAACAGTGTAACCACACCGTTGATGCATGTCTCCAATCAAGGTTTTGATTTTGATACTAGGATTTGTTTTCACTAAATGAACAATATTATGAGTAATTACAGAAGAGTCTAACCTAACATGATCTTGTGATATGAAATAATTTGTGCAAGTGTGAATACCGTTTAATTTCTTCAACTCTCACCTCTTGCGTATTTTGTTGAACGATACTCTTGCCCTCCAATAACATTCATTACCATATTGACTACACATGACAACGTACTTGCCATTCTTGTTCTCGACCATATCAAAATTAAATGAATGCATAAAATGAAATTGTTTAATGATATTCACAGCTACTTGTTTTGATTCAAATGTCAACCCTTCGTAAAGGTCATTTATACTAGCACTCCCTCTCCTTTGATAAGGATTTGAGTACTCTTGATTTTCTGAAAGTTGACTACTAATAGTTTCAAAATATGAAGATGACTCACTTTAATTGTTTGGTTCACCATGTTCATGAAAATCGTGTTGTTGCTCGTCATCACTGAAGTCGCTAACATTATCTCTTATTATGGATTCTTCGCTAGTCATATGTCAAAAAATAAAAAATAAAAGTAATTTATTAGTGAAATGGCATCAATTTTGTGTATCTATCGTAAAAAAAAACTTTTTAAAACTGTTAAAAAAATATGAAAGTGCAGTAAAAGTTCCTAATTTTGTGTATGTAACGCTAAAAAAATATACCAGTAACACTCTAAGTAACACGTCAAAATGAGAGAACCAACTGCTTGTTTAGATGCAATAGATTCAAGATTGTGTAAATGTGAATTATAAGTGTGAACGACACCTCATTTTATAAATTACGTCGAAGTGAACCGTGTTTTAAATAATGAATACTAACTACTACATCCACCATCAATAAAAATAATAATAGCTACCATAAAATAATGAATTCTTTAACTAATTTAATATTCTAAAAACCTAAATTAATAATAACTAAATACTAATATACTAAAACATAAAATAGTAACTAAACAAAATTAATTTAACATGTATAATAATTTATGTAACTAAACCCTAAATTAATAATAACTAAATACTAATATACTAAAACAAAATTAATTTAACACATATAAACTAAACTAACCCTGCCATCAACGTAAAATATATTAATATATATAAAATTTTAAAAACATGAATAGTGAAGTCGTGTGATGTTCAACGACTTTCTCAATTGCACATCCACCCTCCATTTCATCCATGCTTCAATCTACACCATTCATCTGAATAGTGAAGTCGTAGGAAGTTCAACGACTTTGAAGTCGTTTGATTCTTCTTGACTTCAACATGCATGTTTTTATTGCACCTCCAGCTGCATTCCTTACCATTTCACGCATTTTCATTGCAGAATGCATAAATGTTGTTTAATGCAGCAACATTAGGTGCAGAGAATGCAGTTAAAGTGCTAAAAAATGCTGAATAAAACTACATCATTTTGGTTTTACATGAAGCTTGTTTGATGCAGTGTGTTGTTCAGTCAATATGCAGCAATGAAAAAGCCAAAAACAACAATACTTAGCACTCGTGAAGCTAGCACATGGCTTCCATTTATGATTCTCGTGAAGCTAGCAATGAAAAAGCCAAAAACTGTAGTGTTTTAATGTTTGCACATGGTAGCTTCAAAAGAGGATGCTAAAAACACCAATATTAAAGTTTTGTACGCTTCAATAAATTGCAGCCGTGAAGCTTGCACATGCATGAATAGTATAAAAGCAAAGTTTTGTGTAAGAAGCATGCACATGCTATTCACAGTTCGTATATCGTCAAGGATGCTTATAAGGTACATGAAATGATGTATGATACCGTAGAATCTTGCCACTCACAGTTCCTATCTTGTGAAGCATGCTTATAGGGTCTCTTACATGAAATGATGTGTGATATCGTGGAATCTTGCCAGAAATAAAGTAAGTCAATAATAACTTATCTTGCTAGAAATAAAGCTACTCAATAATAACTTGTATCACGGACCACTAAAACAATTATAAGTTATGTATATTGGACTTCAGTTGATGCATCAATATTATACAAGTTAAGATATCATAAGGTAATACTTTGGCAAAAAAAACCAATACTTGTGTCAACCATTACCTTACACCACCCAACTTTCATTCTTCTCCATTCTTATTTTCATCTTTCTATCCATTTGTTTGGTTCTTCATTGTCAACCAATGGCACATGCACAACCCGGACCAATTGATGGCTCCTTGTTGTGCTTACAAGACAACCATATTTCAAATCAAGTGTGGGAAGGCCAAGAGAGAATGATTCATCTGAGGTATAATTATGTTTGGGCTTTTACCCACTTGGATCAGATAGATAATTGGGTAAAAAATATAATCACTTTAACTAGTTTCAGTCATGTTATAAATGTTGAAAAAGTTGATATTAACCCGCATTTGGTTAGTGCATTGGTTGAACGTTGGAGAACCAAGATGCACACATTTCATTTTCCACATGAAGAGGCAACCATTACTTTACAAGATGTGGCTCTACAATTGGGCTTGAAGATTGATGGATTGTTGATAATCGATATTATCACTGGTGATGTACGTGTTGCTTGTCAGACATTACTAGGGGATTCTCCACCTGATAAGTATGTAAAGGGTAAAATGATTTATCTAAGTTGGTTGCGGCAAAATTTTCAGCAACTTCCTATTAATGTTGATGATGTTGTTATTGCATAGCATGCTAGAGCTCATATCATGATGCTCATAGGTGGCTATTTGATGCCAGATAAATCATGTGCAAGAGTTCATTTTATGTATCTCCTTTTATTATCAAATTTAACTAAGACAAGTCATTACAGTTAGGGTGCAACAATATTAGCATCCCTTTTTGAAGCTCTAGATCGGGCTGTGAAGCTGGACCAAATAGAAATCGGTGGATGTTTGTTGTTGCTACAGTCATAGACGTGAGACCGCATTAAATGTATTACCCCAAAGATAGATCACCTATCCATCGAAAAAGTATAAGAAGGACTCAGATTTCCTCTTGCACGAAGGTGGTCTCGTCCAAGGACTAAAACAAATATTCCCACCAATTCAGTGAGATTGATACACATCATATTTGATAGACTACATATTACTGAGGTTCATTTCTTAATTTTGATGACTTAACTATTTTTTTTTGTTTCCTATTTGATTATAAATATGTGACAATAATAATGTATGTGTTGCGGTTCTTGTGGACTCCTTATGACACACCAAAAATAAGGCCATTAATTAATGATGTTGAGGTATCAATGATTGTTCAGGCAGAAGTCTCTCACATATGTTTTGCAATTGTGGAATGGCATCCAATAGACAGGGTCATGAGACGATTTGGATTGCAACAAATTATTCCAGATGACCCACCAAACCTAGATCAACTCCGTGACATAGATATGAGAGGGAGAACATATATTTTTTTGCCATCATCGTCACTGGATTGTCAAATGGAATCATTGGAATGATTATACTGTTCATGGTGAAATGGACCAAGGTCTTTTGCATGAAAATTCAGAATACATGCAATAGTATATACATCGAACTAGACAATATATATCACGTGAAGGAGCACTATCTACCGAGGTTGTAAGTTTAATTTACAATTTTAAAAAATTATTGATATTATTATTCATTATTATTTCTAACTTTGTAAATTTGAATCACAGTATTATCCGTATTATCCTGATCATCACCAACACCAATCATATGCAGAACCAAATGTACCTCCGATTCATGTTCCTGGATTTATGTCCCAACATCATCCATCACAAGCACAATATCAATTAGCAGCCTTCTCTAGATATGCGTCTCAAGGATGTCAACAAAGTTTTCAACTAGTAGAATTCTCATCATATATGCCTCAATACTCATTTCAAGTCTCTTCTACCTCAAATGTTTTTTATGGCCCCTCACAAATGTTTGTCACCACTTTCAACACTCCACCATTTGCATATAATCTATCATCTGCATATAATCTACCACCATCGACCTCTTGTTATCGTCCATCATTACCTACTCAAATGCGTGACTTAGGTCATGAAGATGAGGATGATGATGATGATGTTGGTGATGATGATGATGACAATGGTGGTGATCATGTTCCTCAACAACAACACACAATTACACGTGAACATCTTAGAACAAGAGGAGGTAGAGGTTGTAGACCAAGAGGACAATAAACACAGGCAAACCGAGTTCAACAAGATGAGAGACCGAGACACATATCTAGAAGAACTCGTTGTGGGATATCATCTCATTATTAGTTTTAAAAAATATGTAATTTTCATTTAAATGTCATCAATTTTTAAATTAAAGTGTTTCAAATTTTTAGTATCTCCTTTTAATTTTATTATGTATTTTTGCTAATAGATTATCTAAATTTTAAATAAACAAAAACATTTAAATAAAACAATATTAAAAATATATAACATATTTTAAATGATAAAAAATTAAAATAAATTAATAACATATATAATAAAACCATAAAAAATATACTATTGATAAGTAAAATTAATATTATTTATTATACATTTAAATAATTTTTAAAAAAAATAGAAAAAAATAAACCATAAAAAAATTATAAACTTTGAAAAAAAAAACTTAAATATTAAAAAAAGTGGTTTACGACCTCAAAGTGGTAAACAAAAAAAAAGGTTTTACGACCTTAAAGTCATAAAACCAAAAAAAAAATTGCTTACAAGTTCAAAGTCGTAAAAAAAAATAACTGAAGTCGTACATAATTTTACGACTTCAGTTAAAAAAAATAGAAAATCATAACAAATATTATGATTTCTAACTCAGAAGTCGTAACACTTGTTACAACTTACTCATTCTAGGTAATTTTTTAAAACTCACCCGATTGAAAATAACACTTAAAAATACCCTTTTAGTAAAAAAAGTCCTATAAAATTCTATCTAAACTCTATCTATTGTGATCCCTAAATACGGGTAGGATAGTATAATATTTATGTTAATATCTACACTAAAAAACTCTTGTATTTAACTCATGTTGACATAAGTAATAACTTTAATACTCGTGTTATTTTCTATTGGATACTTAAATGATCATTCTCCTATTCGTTATGTGCATTTTAATTAAGATAAAGAATTAATAAATTAATAATATTAATTAAAATATGATGATAATTAAATTAAATTCTCTTCCAATAATCTATTTTGAAACATAATCATAATTATAAAAAAAAAATGGAAGTCAACCGGTTCACGGATTGGTTGGCTAGGCTAGCATCTGCTTCTTCATATAGCTGCACGACTTGGGACATTGCTCCTGTGGGTTTGAAGCATAGCCTCCTTGTTGATGCTTCTTCTGTAGTGTTTTTTTGTTTGTAGTTGTTGTTAATTTTAAATTCTTACTGATAAAAAAATTAATAAGAACATGGTACGTATTTTTTTTTCGTTGAATTAAGGAACATGATATATTTATAATTATATATAAAGGGAATGAGGTGTTTTGATTACAAATTTTTACATCTATTTTATTCATATAACTATATTCTTAATTATTTTATTCCTATAACTTTCTTCACAAACTACACATAACTTCTATTATATTTTTCTTATTTAAAAAAAGAACATGAAAGAACAGTTATACACAGATTTCCTTTTATCCCTAGTCTCTATAAGAAACATGATTTTTTTTGGTTAATTAAGAAATGTGATCTATCTCTTAACAAATAATTAGGATTAAGAAACGCCATATTTTTTTTTTTTTGTGAAGTGAAGGAACCTAATTTATTTCTTAGGTTTTGTTGTTGTAAAAATTGAAGATAAGTATTAGAAATTTTTTTTCTTTGGTCATGATATAATTTCTAAATGTGAAAATTTTTTAAACGACAATTCAAACGTACGTGTGATCTGTTATTTTGTGAGAAATTAATTCCATTATACTAAACTAGTTTACGTACCTTAACATTTTTTTAATGATATCAAATTAATTTGACACCGTTACATACTTTTGCGGACTTTTATTAATTTTTAGTATATCGATACATTCCTATACTTTTTTTAACAGGGAAGTGAGTTTGGAGGATCGTTATGCAATCAAGTTTTTTCTCTTCTTTTAATTGAAGACTTTTATATAGAGTCAAGTTATATCACTAAAAACCATATTTCCTAGTAAATTTTATTAATTTTTTCACCTCAACTACCGTTCTATATAAAGAATTGGTTCATGAAAAACAATCATTTGGATTGAATTTACACGTACGCTAAGGAGTACTGAGTTCAAACGTAACTTATTTACACCTCACAACACGTAAGGTCAAACTGCATATTCTGAGCGTACTTCACATTTTGAACTAATTTTATAATCCTTTATAGATTATAGATATTATACATTATCCATATATAGTTATCACGACACTGTAATCTTTGAACCAACTTTGAGAATTTCACGTAATCTCGTGGTAGTGGTGGATGCCGACTGGAATATTCCTGCCTTGCTTAAAAATCTTCCATACCCCACCACATGATAATAATAATAATAATAATACAGTTGTAATGTAAACAATTGATTGCTAATTAAGTAATTTCATTTTAATTGTTTAACTCAATTAATCTTACTCGACTCAACCAGTTAATCGTCGAATTGACAAGAAAAATGACACAAACTTGAATCAACCCAAATCTTTTGATCAAATTGGATAAAGGGTTTAACTTAATCCAATTCGTATCACTCCTAATAATTTCAAAACACACTACCTAGCTCGTTTAAGGAACTTTTCTTTCTTTTTTCTTAAAAAAAACGTCAACTTTTTTCTTTCTTGCGGTTAGCAGATAAGATTAATTCAATATTTTATATAACTTTAATGTCTTTCCAAACTTTTAAATTTATTCATAACTGAATGCAGAATACTACGAAATACGCTGTTTGTATGACAATCAGCATTGCATCATAAGTTGAAATTCTAATCATATCCAACCACATTGAAAAGTTCCTATACGAAAATTCATCACTATTCCCTCACTTCACTGAACTTTCATGTTATCGTACGAGGCAGCCATTTTTATTCTTTGTTTAGGAATTCTTTTTCATTTAGCTGTGGGAAGTTATAACCCACTTGGAGTATTTTATGGTATAACGTGAATCCACATTTCCATGTCTTGTCCTGTTTGTGTTCAGCCATTAAATATTTCAAACTACTTATGATGGCTTAAAATACAAATGTGTGTCCTTATGTGGTTTGTCTTTTTGTAACTTTCCCACCTATTACTGAGTTTATGACATTTAGAATGATCTAAAGAAAATGTAAAGTTAATATAATGCACCACTACTATAGATTTCGTTTTATTCAATATATAATTTCTTCTTCCGAAAGAGCTTTTCGTGAAGGAATAACGGCTCAATTTAATGCATTAAAGAAAAAAACTATCCTTAAAGCAAATTTAGAAACCCGTTACATGGAAAAAAAAAAAGTAGTTTCCGGACGGATCCAAAAATGTATTAAAAGGAAGTCAATTTTTTCATAATTATTTAAATATTTAATTTTTAATAAATAATTATTTAATAAAATGTTTAAAGAATATTTTATTATTAATTTTGTGGATAAAATTAAAGATATAATTTACTACTAAAAATATTTTAAGCAAATAACTCAAAAATTTATTTTTCTTTATTAATATTTTTATTTTAATTTTTCTTATATACACACAAAGGATGATAGGAGAGGATATTCCCCTTGGATCCGTCCCCCTTGGTAGTTTTAGTCTTTAAGACTAGGGAAGATAAAATAAAGGTGAACATAAACAATTAAAAAATAAGTTTAAATAATTTTTAATGCTTATCTTTGTACTCCCTTTAGTCCCTCGGGTTTTTATTATAAGAAGAAAAAAAAAGATAATTTCATGTTTATTGATAAATTAGTTAATTTTATTAAATTGTGTTAATTTTAAAATAAAAATATATTTTTTTAAAAATTATTATTTATTGAAACCTGTTATCAAATATATAAAAAATATTTTGTCTTATTAAATAAATGACATTTTAAAGATAATTTCTTTAAATAACATAAAATTAGTTAACTTTTGCTTATACTATTTTAGACCAAAAAATAAATAATTTTTGTTACTTATAATAGAGATTAGATGAAGCATTTTATTTTTGAATTAAACATGTTTTCAATTTTTCAAAATAACAAATGTTTAGTTTTAGGAAACATTTAGTACAAGAAATTTTTTTACTTTCAAAAATTTTTAAAGTTGGAAATGTTTGTTTCTTATGTTTAGTTTATTATTTGAAAAGTAACGTAAAGGTTTTCTAGTAATCTTTTGTAAAATGAAAAATTTATTCATAAGAATCAAACTCGGGTATCAAAGGTCTATAACAACTCATACACTCCTCAACCACCTAAGTTAAACTTCTTGGTGTGTTTTCTTAAAATCATTCTTATGTATTGTTTATTTCTAGAAGGTTAAAATATGTTTTTCGTCCTCATAAAATTAAAAATATATGTTTTTTGTCTTTGCAAAAATTTTAATATGTTTTTCATTCTCGTAAAATTAAAATGTGTCATGTTTTGGTTTGAAACATTGTTTACTTGTATCCATACCTATGATTATGATGCATAACTAATGTAAATGGAAAAAAGTTATACGCGTAGGTTTGGATATCTAAACCTTGGTCCAAACAAAAAAATGACACATTTTAATTTTACAAAGACAAAAAACGTACATTTCCAAACTTTTTAGGAGGAAAAACATATTTGAGCCTTTTTAGAAAAAACAATAACATCCTATTTTAGTGCATTTCTTGTCAATTGCATAAAAAATAGACGTATCCAGGGCCATGCATGACATAAGTTGAAAAGGTTTGTAAGGTTGACTTAGCTAAAGTCACTCTCCTCGCAAAAGATAATGTTCTAGCCCTCCAAGAGTTGAGTATCATGTTAACCTTTTTAATCACAAATTGAAAAGAATTTTTGGTAGCTCTTTTGTGAAGAATGGGCACCTAAGGTACTTGCCCAAGTCATGAGTCCTCCAAAAATTCAAAGTTTCACTAATATGGACCCTCGCTGAACAAGAAGCATTCTTGGAAAAGAAAATTCAGGATTTATCCTTACTCACCTTCTACCTTGAGCTTTTGTAGAAAAGATCAAGAATAGAATATATGGTCTCAATTTGACTTACCTCGGTTGTTGCAAAAAGAAAAAGGTCATCTGCGAAGGCCAAGTGAGACAACTAAAAACCTTCTCTTAACAATTGAATAAGAAGCAAAGCTTTTTTTTTTTTTTATCAACGACCACTTTAATTAGTCAAAATAGTCTCTCCATGGAAAGAATGAAGAGATATGAGGAGATGATATCGCTATGTTGAATCCCCAAAGTGGGAGAAAATTCCTCTAGTGCTTCCTCATTGCAAAGCACCCTTATCTTGGAGGTCGAAATGCAGAACCAAATAAGCTCAATAAAAAACTGAGACAATCCAATATCAAGAATAGTATCTTTTATGAAAAACCAATGTAGCCTATCATAGGTTTTTTCCAAGTAAATTTTGAATTCCATTCAACCCACATTGCCTTGTCTTCTCCTCATAGATTGGAAGAATTCCTAAGCCACAATAATATTATCAGAGGCCTGATGATTAGGGACAAAACCACACTGACAAGGATTAACCAACTTTTGAATGATACTCTTAAGTCGACTAGCCAACATCTTAGTCACCACCTTATATAGCTACATTACATAAACCTATAGGATGAAAATCCTTCACTTTGTTAACATTGTTGGTCTTAGGGATAAGAGAGATGTGGGCACCATTGACCTTATCCACCTGGTGGGAATTCCAATAAAAATTATGCACAAGATTAACCAGATCATTCCCAACAATATGCCACTCGCATTGGTAAAAGATGGCATGGAAACCATCGGGCTCAGGCACCTTCAAAGAGCCCATTTTAAATTATGATATTTTTTTTAAACTTCCTCAATTGTGAATATATCCTAATAACTAGAATTCATCAGGAGTTAAGGGAGCAAAAGCCCCTCATGAACAGTATGACTCAAAATATTCTTCAACACAAAATAGATTCTTGTAAAACTGTAGAATCAACTCTTCAAGATCCACCTTAGAAGAAGTTCAGGAATCATTGTCTCTTTGAAAGGTCTCATACTTGTTATGCCTCATTCGAACAAGGGTGACACCATGAAAATACTTTGTGTTTCTATCACCATAAGCCAACTATTTAGCTCTTGACCTCTAAAACTACATAAGCTCCTCATGCAAAAGAACAACCTCATACTCTTTCCAAATCTAATGTTTCCTCTCCTAAAGAACAAAATTATCATCTAAGCATCTCCTAGAGTCAATAGCATTTGTTTTTGCAACAATCTTCTTAAAAATATCTCCAAAAACATCTTTGTTCCAAGCAGACAAAGACTGTTGAAGATGGGAGATATTATTAGTCCAACCTCTATCAATTTTCTAGCTCCTAGAAACAACATTTTAGAAATCAAAATGTGTCAACCAAGCTGCTAAGAAACAAAAATGTATGTCTTCAACTAATGGGTTAAGAACCTTGGAAATCGATCCATAACTATGTATGGTCCATCTTTTAAGGGAGGTAAGTGCTGCACAAATGCCTTTTGAAAATGAATCCTGCAATCCATATTAACAATCAATCGATCTAGACGCTCTTTCAAGGTAACCTTTTACAAAGTGAAAGGGAGTCCTTGAAAACCTACATCAATAAGATCAACATTGTTGGAGTACAAGTGTGAGGTGAAATCCCACATCGTGTAGGAATGAAAAGATTGAACATCATATAAGTGAAGAAAAGACTCTTAAACCTAAGCCTTAAGGTTTTGGGTTAAAATGTAGTGTCAAATTCACTTATGTACTTGCATATTACCCATTGGTGTAAATCTCCTCATATTAATAAAATTACCCTCTCGATTTCCCAACAAACTTATTCAACAAAATTCAAAAAAACTTTGCATATCTCTAATAAAAAGGGTTTGAGATCCCCCTTTCCTTTCAAACTAAGAGATAATGGAATTAAAATCACCAACTATTGTCCATGCTCCCTAAACCTCGTTTGAAATAGCTCACAGTTATATTTACCTAATGTGATGAAACTAACTTTGACTCTTTGACAATTTATATTTCAATTTTAAAAAAATATTAAAATTAAATTTGAGTTAAATATATATGTTATGCTTCGAAACTAGAAAAACACGTCTAACTTCAATAGTTAATTAATTATGATTTTGAGTCATGTCATAATGGGAGATAAAATGCTTTTTACCCTTAATGAAATGGCTAAAGTGTGTACATCAATATATGTCTAAGGTAATTTGTTATTTGGTTAAAATATATTTTATCCTTCATATTTTTTTTTTGTTTTAAGTATTTTTTTTAAGTTTATTTTTTATTACTTGAATGCCATTTTTAGACTAAATTGATTTTACCACCAGTGTGACATTCTTACTGTTTGATCATTTCGTGTAATTAAGTTAATTAAGTTAGTATGATAAATTGATGGAAGAATTAATTTAATTTAAAAGAAATACTTTAAAAGATAAAAATAAATTTATTAAACTTAAAAAAATTAAATTAAAAAATGAGAAATAAAAATATTTTTAACCTTGTTATTTCCATTCTGAATAGATGCATCTATGCTCCTCATCTGTATATATGTTTTAAGATTTTTTTTTTCTTGTCTCCATTTTTGTGTGGGGGTGGGGGGTCCTCAAATTTAAATCTCTAAAATGAGACAATCATTATAGAAACTCGAATGACGAAAACAAATTCTGTACATGAGAAAAGTGGATAATTTATGAGATAATCATTCACAATTCTACCATAAAAAGGGAGACAATTTCACAATTATTTATTATTTTCTTTGTATATTTTTTTCATTACAACTAAACAAAAGAAAAAGATATAACTATATCGTTTTCTCTGCGCCCAACTTCCGTCCATACTCCTTTCATTTTTTCAAATCAAACAAAGTTTACGTGAGTGAATGTAATGTTTAACTTTGTGTCTCGAGTAATTTTCCTATAATTCTTGATATGAAAACACTTATCCAGTCATTGCTCATTCCTACTTTCCTTCTATATGCTATCCACCCATCTTATTATTAATTAAGGGTTTGTTTAATTGACTCAAGCTAAAAATGGGGTTAAAAACTCTATCTTTAATGACCAATAAAATTTATACAATTGTCTTATTTTAAATTCTAACAACAATGTCTTAATTTTGTACCATTAATGTCATTACTATCATATTTAATACTTCATGCTTTCTATCTCATGAACCTAAAATTTTTCTTTTCATAGACTCTTTTGTTATTTTTATTTTATTCATTTTGCAACATACAAGTATAATTTTTTAATTTTCTTTTATAAAATTTTGATTATAATTTTTAATTTAAAATTTATAAATAAATATTATAAATGTGAAATTATAGATAAAATTATGAAAATTCAAAAATTGAAATTATAACATTTTGATTATCACGTAGATGTCATATTATTTATTACTTTAATAGATAAAGAGTTAAATTATAACTGTTAATTAAAATTTAATAATTAGAATTATGCTAAAATGCATAAATATATGTAATGAAATATAAAAATAATAAATCTTAATAGTTATTTTTTTTAATTAATTATAAAAAGCTATACTCTTTATTTACTTTAGATAAATAATTTTAATTTATCAATCTGAGTTAAATATGTAAAATTAAATTTAAAAAAAATCCAATGACTCACAACTTCAAGAGGCAAAGTAATAGTTTACTCACGAATAATTCTTAAAAATACTTTTCTTTAAAAATATATAACTCATAAAAACACATTCTCATTTAAAATGATTATTCAAATTTATATTATAAGAATTTATTTTATTGAAATAGAAACTAATTTCTTAGTGGTTAAAAAATTAGGAACTAAGTTCAAATTTAACAACTAAAAATAATTAGAAGTTAAATAATTAATTAATATAAAAGTAAAATGTTATTGAAAACTATTTTTTATGTATTTCAATCACATTAAAATATAAAAAAGTAATTTATCTAAAGTTATAATTTTAAATAAAAATGACATGAGAGATAAAAGATGATAAATTAAATATAATAATAATAATGTTGGAATTTAAAAAAAAAATAATTGTCCAAATTTTATTGGTATTGAAGATAGGATTGTTTAATCCCATTTTTACCTTGGGTAAATTAGACAAACCCATTAATTCATTAATGATGTTTTTTAGTTACAATGCAAACATGTGTCCAATAAAATATTAAATATTCAACAAAAAAACAAAACTTAAAAATTTGGACTAACGCATAATACTATATCTCTATATTATAAATTTGAAAACTTTTTCTTAAACAAGAAAAATTAAATATTTATTCTATTTTTCTATTAAGCTATATGATTTTTCCTCCATAAAATATCTCATTTTTTTTATATATTTTTACAAAAATACTATTACTTAAAAAGTAGTCAATCTTAATTTGAGTTAAATTTAACTTGTAATATATATATATATATATCATATCGAATGAATAGGTATACAGTAAAAAAATACTTCTTTTAATAGTAACATAACTTTTGAATTTTACCTAATCTTATTCTTGTTTTTCTTTTTAGATTTCAATTACAAAAAAAATATTTATTTTAGTTTTAATTAGATTTTATGCTGTTAAAATTCTATATGAGTCATTTTGGTTGAAAATTCTTGTTCAATTTAAAAACATGAATGCATACTCATTAATTATTTTGTATGGAGATGTTTAAAGAAAATACTTTGGATAGATTAACCTATATAATAATAAAAAATTATACAGTACATAATAGTTACTTGTTTTAATACTTACATAACTTTTAAATAATACCTAATCTTCGAAAATTAATATATATCTTAAATTGAATCCCTTTGTAAAATGAATTTCATCTCTAAAATCCAATTAATTTGATAATAGATTATAAGAAAATTTTGATTTTATATCTTTTTTGAATAAATTAACAATTTAGCCTTTACAAAATTTGGTTTAAAACTATTTTTAAAGAAATAAGTCTTTTTAACAACTAATTAAACTTTAGAGACAACCTTTTTCTTGGTCGTCAATCTTTTTAAAATCACTACAAATGGGTATTCATGTGCAAAATTAATCCTTAGATGTCAGATTTTAATTATCAAACTTCAATAGCGCACAACAATTTATAATTAATTATTCATAATTATATTATTCATTTTTTAAATTATAAACGTGGTTTCAAACTTATCAGAAAAATAATTGACCAAAGGACAAACAAAACAATTTGTGTAGGATTTAATCATATGGTTAGGGATGGGAATAGGTCAGGTCGGCCTACAGGGATCTATGACCTAGTTTATATAAAATCTGACCTGAACTGATCTATTTAATTAAAAGGTTAGATTCAGACTTTTTTAAAAGACTATTAAATTAAATACACCAAACATAGGCTTATTAAAAAGTCTTGTAAGTCTGATAGGCCGACTTATATATATATATACTTATATTATTTTTTGGGTCCAATATATAATATTATTTTTTGGATATAATTAATTTTTTTTTGAAATTATCATACTTTCATTACACATTACTGTTTCATAACTTCTATTCATATAATCAATGACTTTAATTACAACTTAGGTGTGAGTCATGTGTTATTTTATATTCCTAGTTATTTTGATCTGACTTTCATTTTTTCTTTAACTTCCCTGTTACGTTCCTACTTCATAAAAATATTAAATATTTATTGTGAAGAAGACTTCTAAAAAGGCTATCACGCCCAGGCCAAACAAGACTTTTAAAAAGAGCATGCTGAGCCAAAATAAAAAACCAAACCAGGCTCAAGTCCGAAGGATTTATCGTAGACTAGGCTCAAACCTTCCAAAGTCTGACCTGATCTATTCCCACCCCTCTGGCATGACCTATCCCCACCCATGCATATGGCTAAACAATTCTTAATTCATTGAAACATGGGCAAACGCCTCTTATTAAGACTACTCCTAACCTAATACACAATTAAACCTGAAATATCATGCTCAAACAGTTTCACTTTCACACTTCAAATATTCCCCTGCATTTATCGAAAAAAAAATATTCGCGTGCATGTTTGGATTAATTCATCATAAAAATATTAACTTTTTTACAGTATACAAATATACTAATAAACAAATGTTAAGAAACTAAAAAAAGTCCTTATTAAATAAAAATAAAATGATTTAATACTTACTACTTTTTAAAGAATTAAAAAATTAGTTAGGCGAATCTTTTTTTTTTGAGGATCAATAACGCGAATATAATAGTACCATTTAATTAACATTTTTTATTAGTTCATTTAATTAACATTAATACTAATATACATGGACTAGAAAAATTGAAATTTAATTTAAAAAACGAATTAAATAAAGATGCACTTAACCCAGTTCTTATCTTTTGGGCAAGTGAAGCCAGTTGAAAATAGGGCACAGGGTTCAATGGATCATTGCCGCATTAATACCTAGTATCTACCATTATCCTCCTCAAAGAAATTTCTTAAACATTTGATTTAGGCCAGTTTTTAGTTTAATAAATGCAAAGAAAACATTGTTTTATATTACTTTTATGGACACCAAATGACCTTTAAATACAGTTGAATCCTCCACCTTCTCAAAGTCCCAAACCATTGAAGCCAAATTTTCTCTCTCTTCTTCTTCTTCTCTCTGTCTCTTTTCTTTTCCTTCTCTCAATCATTCTCTGCTACTTTTCACTCTCTGGGTCAGGGCCAATCATTGCCACGCTCTTGCTCTGCACCCTTCTCTCCATCTCTCTAAAGATTCCCCATTTTTCTGCTTCCATCACAAACACTGCATCAACACACACATACACACTCTTGTTTTCTTCACTGTTTTTTTTTTAAAATTTATTATTGCAACACGTTTCTCTCCAATTTGTTGTATAACCCATTTGGTTTTAGGTGCCAAAAAAGACCAAGTTGTTGTGTTCTTGAAGCCTGAAGCCCTCCTCTCTCTCTTAGGGTTTTCTCACCCCTTTTCAGGTATTTCATGGGTTTTCATTTGATTCACTGTTTTTGGGTTTTCCAATGCCAAATTTCGAGTCTTGTTAACGTTTTTTCATCTGGGGTTGATCAAATTGATGGCTTAAGTATTCGAGTAGAAGTTTGCTTTGAGTGGAGCGGTTATGGGGATTGAGGGGGTTGTGGTTATGATTGTTGCCCTGTAGTGTGATGATGTTGCTGAAGCCTGAAAGTGCTTAAGTTTGTGGTTTTGGGTTGAAGGGTGGTTGTGCCAATTGGTCGTGAAAAATGGGGTTGATTTTGTAGTTATGATGATAAGTTGATAACTTGCTTTGGTCAATGGTAACCGTTACTGTTTTGTGCTTTTTTCGTTTAGCGTTGGGTGATCTTATCACGGTTTGCACAAACCAGTTTAACTAAAAGGGGTTTTTCAATTTGGTCTCTTTTTGGTGAAAGCAACTACTTTTCCTCTTCGTTGGATGGATTATATTGAAGCTGCCTCATGTTTGGATGCTGGAAAATTGTGGGAAAGTTGGTGTCTTTTTTTTTTCTCTTTTTGAAAGTTTTGTCGTGGGTTTCAAGTTCAACCGAAACATTGCCTTTTGTTGTTGTGATCCGTCTCATATTCTCAAGAAGATTAATAACCGCGTCTCTGTGTCTGCCTTTGTGGTTAGACTGTTTCCTGCCATACGGTTATGTGCAAGAACCCAAGAGGGTGATGGCATTGAACCTGCATACTAGAAGATGGGTTATGCGCATCTAACATTTCATCATAAAAGCTCCACTGTCAGCGCTTTATGTGCTGCTGATATTGGGTGGGGAATCATGAGTGTTGACTGGTTGGATATGTTAGTTTGTACTCTCTGATTATGGGTGGGACATTTTGATTGAATTTGGTCATTTTGGTCTCATGGTGTCAGTTCCCCTTTTTGGAGTTAAAAGTCAAGCTTTTTAAATTCCTGATCTATTAATTGCTTTGTTGATTACCTTCTGTTTTGTGATTGCTTTGTGCTTAACAAATGCCTTGGTTACCTTTTGTTCATCTAGATGTAGATTTTTCATAACTATTCTTAATTCCTGTGTAATTAGCATTTTCTTAAGTTTTATGATGGTTGGCATTTCTTTTGAATGTTTTTAAAATTTTTTGTGCCTATAGCACAAGCAAAATAACTCAATATTACTGTTTTTGTGAATGAGGCAGAAGGGTGATGCAATGAGGCAGTCTTTTGATCCTTCATTTTTGGGTAAATCTCTGAATTCTTTTATTTTGTTTTCATTATTAACTTGTTACTTTGTTGAATTAACTATTAACTATAATCCTTTTATCACTAATAGGTCCTTCCAAGATTCCATCTATAAAAGTACCTGGAAAAGCAGGGAATGGTGCATGGGAGGCTTTGTCTGGATCTGATTCCTACCATGCTTCATCTGATGCTAGCCTCTTCTCTAGCTCATTACCTGTTCTTCCGCATGAAAAATGTATGTGATGGTTATTTCCTAACAGTTCTTTGTATACTCCTTTTTTTTTTCTTATAAGTTCTCTTGATTTGGTTTTGCTAACCTGCAGTGAACTTGAATGAAACTGCAAATGGTTATCAATCTATTGATGACATCTCATCTGGTTTTAAGAAGCTCCATCAAGATGCAGATGGAAATGGTTCACTTGAAGATGGTGATACTCATGCAATTGGACCTGCCCTTCCTGATGATGAGGAGGAGCTTTTAGCTGGCATAACGGATGATTTTGACCTAAGTGGCTTGCCTGGTTCCCTTGAGGACTTGGAAGAGTATGATCTTTTTGGTAGTGGTGGAGGTATGGAACTAGAAACTGATCCACAGGAAGGTCTCACTGTGGGGTTGTCTAAGTTAAGCTTCGCTGATAGTACCGTTGGCAATGGTTTGCCCCCTTATTCATTTCCCAATGGTGTGGGAACTGTTGCGGGAGAACATCCTTATGGAGAGCATCCTTCTCGAACATTATTTGTTCGAAATATTAACAGTAATGTGGAGGACTCAGAGCTGAGAGCCCTTTTTGAGGTAAGTTGAAGTAAGGGCAAGGTGGCAAGCTCATCTAGAAGCTAGTGCAATCTTTTGCTTTGATATTTTATGTATTCTACATTAGCTCCGTGGGTACAATTAAAACTTATGGTGCTCATAATTGTTCATTGCCTCTATTGGATAATCTGCATATCTTTGTTAAGAAGAAAATTTGAAACAAGATAAATTATTAATGGTGTTTCAATTTTTTTCCAGCAATATGGTGATATTAGAACCCTATATACTGCATGCAAACATCGGGGATTTGTAATGATATCCTATTATGATATCCGTGCTGCTCGAACAGCTATGCGTGCATTACAAAACAAACCTCTGCGGCGCAGGAAACTAGACATTCATTTCTCTATACCAAAGGTTTTTTACCAACTTAAAGTTCTAGTAATTTATTCTTTCATTGATTGAATGCCCTGACATTATTATTCTCTTGGCTTTTAATTCTTCTACATCCCAGGATAATCCATCAGACAAGGATATCAACCAGGGAACATTGGTAGTTTTCAATTTGGATCCATCTGTTTCAAATGAAGACCTGCGTCAAATATTTGGGGCTTATGGAGAGGTCAAAGAGGTGATTATTTTATCCTTTCTTGCTGCTTTGTATCCCTGTCACGTGTGTGTGTATGTGTTCTATATTTTAAGCTTAAGATTAATTATCAATGTCTCTGCAGATAAGGGAAACTCCTCACAAGAGGCATCACAAGTTTATTGAATTCTATGATGTTAGAGCGGCCGAAGCAGCACTTAAATCATTAAACAGGAGTGACATAGCTGGTAAACGCATAAAGCTTGAACCAAGTAGGCCTGGAGGAGCTCGTAGAAAGTGCGTACACTGATAATTTTTCTATTGCTTTTATTTTCCTGTTAATCTTTATCTTTATGATAATGATAATCATCTTTTCTGCTGGCTGAATTTTTTGCATTGTGTAAATATAAAAGACAAAACTGATGAGAGAATTGTTGAATTGAGTATTGCAAATGATATACATGGTTGGGCCTATCTCTCTCTGGTACCTAGTGTGACTGCTTAAATACTGTCAAAACTATTTGAAGTTTGTTATTGTTGGTAGGCATTCCTGTAAAATGAGTTTTACTAAATAGGCCATAACTTCCATATCTGCTGCTTTAGTTTTCTGGCATCATACATTGAAGCATAGACTTATAACCATTAATTCCTTCTACTTTTTAGTTTGATGCTCCAATTAAATCAAGAGCTTGACCAAGATGAATCTCGGAGTTTCCGATACCAAGTGGGTTCACCTGTAGCTAACTCTCCTCCAGGTTGGTTCTTTGAGATGCTACATATCCCTTGTGCCATCAGCATCTTTAAGCAGCATAACTTTTTGTTACTGACTTCATAACCATGTTCCCTATGCATTGTTCTCTATCTAATGATATTAAGCTAATAAAACTTTTATAACAGGTAACTGGTTACAGTTCAACAGCCCTGTTGAGCAGAATTCAATGCAGACTATCAATTATTCTCCTGGTTCTAGGATCATAAGCCCAACAACAGGCAATCATTTACCTGGATTAGCTTCAATTTTGCAACCACAAGTATCTAACACTGTGAAGGCTGCTGCTATTGGCAATGACTTGGAAAGGAGCAGTCAAGGAGAGCACATATTTACCGGTATGAATTCATCACACGGAGCTACTTTTCAATCGCATTCACTTCCAGAGCCAAAATTCAGCCAATATCGTGGAGCATTGTCCTCAATTGGTCCATCAACTTCAAATGGATCCTCAGTGGAAACTTTGTCTGGGCCACAGTTCCTATGGGGAAGCCCAACTCTCTACTCGGAGCATACCAAACCTTCAGCTTGGCCAAGATCATCTGTGGGGCATCCATTTGCATCGAATGGAAAGAGCCATGCCTTCCCATATTCAACTCAGAATAGTTCTTTTGTTGGTTCATCACAGCATCTTCACCACCATCATGTCGGCTCCGCCCCATCAGGTTTGCCTTTTGAGAGGCACTTTGGTTTCCATCCCGAGTCATCTGAAACTTCATTCATGAATAATGTTGGCTATGGAGGCATTGGTCCAGGGCATAATGATGGAAATCACATGGTTAATGTGGGTGGATCTGTTAATCCTAACATTACTATCCCGAGAAATATATCTGATAATGGTTCATCAAACTTCAGAATGAGATCTTCTCCTAGGCTTAGCCCTGTCTTTTTGGGAAATGGCCCTTTTCCAGGACTGCCACCTACCACTTTGGAGGGTTTGGCTGACCGTGCTCGGAGTAGATGGATAGAGAACAATGGGAGCCAAGTTGATAGCAAGAAACAATTTCAGCTCAACTTGGATAAGATTAAAAGTGGTGAAGATACAAGGACTACATTAATGATAAAGAATATCCCGAACAAGTATGATTAACTCTAAAGTGTTCATTAACCATAGATTTTTCTTATTGGATTCTTAGATAACATATTGATTGTTTATAATCTGCAGATACACCTCTAAAATGTTATTAGCTGCCATTGATGAAAATCACAGGGGTACTTATGATTTTCTCTACTTGCCAATTGACTTTAAGGTAAATAATTTGCTCTACTAGGAGTTGTTTATTTTGCATATGTTGCTTATTGCTCCCTGACTTTTTCAAACTTGTGAAGCTGATTATTTTTTTCTTCTAATAACCGCAGAATAAATGCAATGTGGGCTATGCATTTATCAACATGCTGTCTCCCTCTCTTATTATTCCATTCTTCGAGGTTTTTATAGGAATATCTTTGGCTCATTTTATTTTTCTGCATGTTTCTATTATTTTGCTCATTGAAAATTTTCTTGTATGTTTTCTGTTATTTTCTTTATCTTGTTAAAATTAATTTAGCAGTTATTGATATCATCTTGGCATTTATTTAAGAAAGTGTAACTATAAAAGCTTAATGACATCTTCCCCTTAATTAAACGGTGTATTCCGCAATGTGTCTGATTTTGCAGACATTCAATGGGAAGAAATGGGAGAAATTTAATAGTGAAAAAGTTGCTTCTTTGGCATATGCTAGAATTCAAGGAAAGTCTGCCCTCGTGAGCCATTTTCAAAATTCAAGTCTGATGAATGAAGATAAGCGATGTCGTCCTATTCTCTTCCACTCCGAGGGTTCTGAAGTTTGTGATCTGGTAATTGGAAAACATTGACTAGTGCATTTGTTATATTTTCTTCACAGGAAATTGAAATTTGAAACTTGTAGGTATTTACTACCCCCTTTTGAAGATAATGTTTTGTTTCTATTTATTTGTCACTTTAAGTTCCATGACATTAGTTACTATTTTTATCTTTCTTTTATACTTTGGATTTGCTGTCTCCTCGAGTGAAATGATGACTTAGTTTATTATTAATTGATCTTTCATTCATTATTTTCTACTTATAATAGTACCCATACCTTCGCATAGCGAAGAGCCTCTGGGCAATGGGGTACGAAGTTTTTTTAATAGTACCCTAACTGCTGGAAGATTGTTCATACTTCCTGTAGATTGTACAAGACCACCACCTTCCCTCCAACTCCAACAATCTAAACATTCAGGCACCAAGGCCAAGTGAGTTCTATTCAAGTGATTTTGCTGGGAGTCCTCCAAAGGCAGGCCCTTCTGCAAGCTTGGATGCAAATTAACATTTATATTAGACGCAGAGTTGCTTAGCCAAAACCGGTCACTGTTAATGTTAACATTTTGCAAATATGTCTCTCTCTCTGGTGGTGCTGCATATATTTAGGAAGGATAACAGAAGGATGTAGATTTTGTACCATAGCCATTTTCCCAAGTATTTTGCCAGCAAGCTTTAGAAGCTTGGAGCATTTTGATTGAATTGCTGCACAGGTAACTGATCTGATTATGTACACAAGGTGGTTGTGGTGGTGATGGTGGGAGCAAAGGCTGAAGAGTTGATTGAGCAAAGGTGTTTGTTTCTCTTCAATTTTTGCTCATTTTTGCATTTTGGTGTCATGTCATTGAGCATTTTTTTTTCCTTTCTGAAAAATGTTAATATGGGGGTAGAGTTCAGTTTGGTTGGAGGGTTGGAAGTTGGTAAGTTCATCACGTGGGGGTACAAATTGTATAGAGAGAAAATAAAGACTTATTTCTTTCTATGTTTTCCTCTAATGTACTAGTACTACTCTGGAAAACCAAAAGTGTAAAACGCTTATTTAAATATGATGGTGTACAAGTTGCTCACTATCTTAATCAAGACATTGTTTGTTTTGGTTGGATGATTGTAGCCTTTGAAAGTGCAGCTTTGACTCGTCAAGTGAAAACTCACGCCTCATTAAAGTTATATAACATGCGCGTTTTGTTTTGTTCTGATGTAGAAATGAAACTAGAGGAAGAAAATTAGGTTAGAGAAAATAAAAAGTAGAGGAAAATAGGAAGTTAATTTTTGTCGTTTATTTAAGCTGAGTATAAAAGTAAGACTAATGATCATTTTGATTTTTTTTTTTCAATTTGGTCTTTTTTTAAAAAAAAAAAGTTGTTCATTTTCATCTTTCATTTTATTTTATTTTGTTTAAAATGATCTTTTATTTTTTGAAAACTTTACTTTGATATTTTATCTCACTTAAAGATTTAAAATGGTTTTTTAATTGTATAAATATATTCAAAATGATTATTTATCTTATTTTTATTCGAAGAATAATGTCGAATATATTTAAATATTTGAAAGATTATTTTAAATTTTTTTAAATAAGATAACATACTAAAGTAATTATTTTTAAAATAAATAATCTTTTAAATCTTTTAAATAGGATAAAAATAATTAAATTAAACTTTTCAAATAATGACAATTTTAAATAAAATAAAAGATCAAATGATTCTTTAACCTAAAAGTAAAGAAGATAAATTACATTCAAACTAACTTCAATGCACACAAAATTATTCTATTATTTCTGTTAAATACTCAATAACAAATATTAATTTTGTGAATGAATCTTTTTTAAGACAATAATTTTTTCGTAATTCTTAATTGAGATATTATATCATACACCTAACCATAAAAAAAAAACACAGCAATCAAACGATTCAACACGCACAAAAAAAAATTAAACTAAGCAAAAAAAGAAAAAGTATTAATACATGCATGCCAACAAGTGAGTTCACTTCCAACAAAAAATTAAGTTTATGTCCAACAAAAAGCTGTGTTTAGTTTCAATTAGAATAAAAAGAAAAAGAAAAGACTATTAAAATATTTTTAAGTTGAAAATGACGTCATGTCTTTGATGGAGTTAAAAAAAAAAGATAAGATATTTTAGACATAAATTTTTATTAAAAGTCATTTGACCATTATTTTTTGTTAGATTATTAAACTATGTTTAGATGTGAGTTAAATAATTAAAGGTTTTTTTAGGGTAAAAAAAAAAAGGAAGAATATTTGATCCAATTTGAAAAAAAAAAAACATACTAATAGTGCAACCCCTTCCCTCTTCTGCAACCTCCACGGTGCCTACACCGCTCTTTGTCCGGCCATTGTACGCCACCGTCTAAGGCATTTTCGGGCAGCGACGCTTCTTCCCTCTTTTAATTTGTTCTCATCTCCTTTAGATTCATCACTTCACATCCCTGACTCAAAATCACTTAAGATTCATCACTAGAAAACATGCATGAAATCAGGGTTTTATCACTTCCGCTGCACAACAACAATGACCATGAACTCTTCCTGTAACTACGTGCTCTTGGCCTTCGACCACTTCGAAACAGCACCTCCCCAGCAACGGCGACAACGAGTGAAAATACAAAATAATGAGTCTACGTTATCTCAGCCTAGGAGATTATTTAACGGGTTTTAGACATTCTCTCTCCTCCCATTTTTTTCTTCAAAATTCAAATAGCATAAGCTTCCATTTTCCTTTCTACTTTGAATGAGTAATTCTTAAGTTTCATACATCATCAGGTCCATCCTTATATTTTTTTTTCCTTCTAATTATTAAATAAAAATATTGTTTTCTTGAAGTCTCTTCCTTCCATGTAATAATGAAACCGTAAGATGACCAAATTAATTTTACTTGCTAGTTATTTGAAGAACCAACGTCGCACGCCAAAAGTCAAAACCTACAACCCATCTGTCATCCCGATTCATTACTTTCGGGATTACTTCAGGGTCATTTCATTGTTATCTCTTCTTCCTTTTCACACCCTCATTTAAATTTTAAAACACCTAAAATACCCTTCTTTCTCTTTAAAATTTAAAATCTTCTCTCCTACTCATGTCCATGCTGATATTTTAGAAGTCCTAGGCGGATTAATAAACAAAAGTTATTACATTTTTTTGTATAACCATATTATTTATGTGAAATATTGTTGGTTTTGTCAAAAGTTAATTTTTACCAAAAAACTTGTTTGACCAACTTCATAAGATATTTCTTTCTTATCACGTTTTCTCTATTTACAAGGCTTGAATTTAAAATTTTATTTAAGAAAATCAAGTCTAGTTTCACTTATATACAAGTATTTAAAAATATAAACATATTTTACATAAAAATAGACACATTATTTTATTAAAAATGATACATTTGATTAAATTAAGCAAATAATTTGGTTTTAACAAATCTCAACAACCACACCCACACCTACACCCACCCATATATAAGATCACATCTAAACAAAAATATACACAATATGAATATATAATTTTCACACATGCACACTCATAAAAAAAAATATACACAATATGAATACCCTCTTCATTTTCTCTTTGTTTTCATTTCTCTTTTTGTTCTTTACTAATGTAATAATTTTTATTTTTAATTTCTTAATTTATAATTTGAGTTGTTGTATGTGTTTCATATCTAGTTACAAAATTAAATATTTTAAGTTTTTATTTAACAAATACTTTAAGTTATTATAATGGGTTCATTATATGTTAATATGTCACACTTACTTAAAATTTCATTTAACATGAATTTATGAATATTACACATTTGAGGGAAAAAATTAAAGCTTTCCTACCTTTTACCCACATGTCATATTTTAATTATTTTGAATTAAATGTTCATCCTCGTGAATTAAATGATTTTTTATACTTGCTTTCATAAATAAATACAAAATTCATATTTATTTTCTATATAATTTTTATTTTAATATATTGACATATTGCATATACATATAAATGTGTAAAAGAAAATTAAAATTTGTTCATGTCGAATAAAGTCAAAAATAATTTATTTAAGTGAGAAGATAATAAAAAATAATGAATAATTGCTTAGAAAACAATTTTGGACGCTAATTTTGCGTGGAAAAAATAATAGTGATTGTGTTGATATTTGATTTTTTATGTAATTAAATATATATTAATTATGTAATATAAATATTAACTTTGATTGAAAAATATTTAGTAATAAATTTTAGCCTTCTGAATTCAATGAATTTTCCTACTTAATTTTAGAAAAAAAATTTCATCATGTTATATTTTATATGATAAGTTAAGTCTAAATTTTTCTTAATATTTTCATAAAAAATATCCATAACTGTTAGTTATATTCTTTTTATACTTTCAATGATCATAAAATAATAAAATAAAAAATTATTTTAATCAGGAAAGAGACAGCCATAAAAAATGAATAATAGTGATTATATTAAAAATACTGTTTGGAATAATTTTAATCAGGGTTATCTAGAAGAAAATTGATGAATAATTTATTTAAATGAGAAGATAATAAACAAAAAATGAATAATTATTTTAAAAAAATAATTTTAGACACTAACTTTTTGTGGCCAAAGTAGGAGTGATTATATTGATATTTGATTTTTGTGTAATTAAATATATGTTAACTATATATAATAAAATTTTAACTTTGAGTGGAGAAAAATCTTTAGTAAAATAGTTTATCACAGTGAATTTAATGTAAATTTTTTATTAAAATATTATTGTTCCCCTTGTGTTATACTTTCTTTTATCATATTCATCCCCATTGGTTATTTTATTTTATTTTTTAATTTTCATAAAATAAAATATTCAATAAAAAATAAATTCCAATTAAAACTATAATAATAAAAAATATAATTTTACCATAATAATTTATATATTAATTCGACTTCAGCTAAATTGTTCATCCCCTGAAAATTTATAATTGGGTTTATAAGAAAAAAATCATTTTACATAATTAAATATATAAAATAAATTTTAACTTTGATTGGCCAAAAACATTCAGTAAAAATGTTTGTTTGTCAATGTAAAAAAATCATAAATAATTTATTTACTATAAAGATACTACTAACAAATAAACAAATAACTAGTTGCTTCAAAATTAATTTTAGACTCTAATTTTGCGTAGAAAAAATAATAGTGATTATGTTGCTTAATTTAATTTTTTTTATTTAATTAAATATATATTAATTATGTAAAAACATTTTAGGTTTGATTGGACAAAAATCTTTATAAAATAGTTTATGCCTATGAATTCAATGTAAATTTCTCAACTATTTTTTTTTAATAAAAGCTATTCATTCCTGTGTATTATATTTTATGAGTTAAATTTGAATTTATCTTCATAATTTCATGAAAAATATCAATACGATCTGTTATATTTTTTTCTTAATTTCTATGTTTGTAAAATAAAACATTCAATAATTTATTTAAATTAGAAAAGAAATAACCATTCAAAATACATTAAAATTAAAACTATTATAATCAAACCAATATGATTTCACAATAATAATTTAGTTATTAATGTGATTTAAGATAAATTATTTTATCCGTAAATTAAATAAAAAAAATATAAGTTGGAGCTGTGATAGGTGATGTCCAAGCTTGGGGGCGAAGGTTACATGGCATTTGGAAGAGATAGTCATTTTAATTACAAAAAACATAATTATAATATGTAGTTTCAATATTCTGGCCGTGTTTCTATTAAATAATTTTATTTGTTTAGTATTTAAAAAAGAATAATTAATTTAATTGTATTAAATGAAACTTGAAATTAAGTTAAATATATTTTAGCAAATTTGGATTGTAAAAAGTTCATATGATTAATCAAATTTATTTATATTTTAAAATATTATTTTTATTTTGTGAATTAAATATATTTTTTGTTTAATATTTATATTTTATCTGCATTGCTTTTTTAATTCAATTAATTTTGAGATCACAATTATAATTATTATTATGTTTTTAATTTATAGTATATGATTTGCATTTCTATTTGTAGAAGCATATATGATATGAAGTTTTGATGATGCTAAAGATGAGCACAATCCAAGTCAAGAATCAAGACATTCAAGAAAAATGATGTACTTAGTTCATAGGATCTTGAAAAGAATTTCTTAGATGATGCTGCACAGGTTTGGCTGAGGAAAATATCTTACAAAAGCTTTTAAGTAAAATTATGTTTTAAAAAATAAGATATTTTCTTTGTAATCGATTACCAGTAACTAAAATGATTTCTGAAACAATTTTAAAAATTTTGAATTTGAATTTAAAAGAGTGTAATCGATTACACAATGCATGTAATCGATTATCAGAAGTTTAAACTGCCTGTAACAACTTTTAGAAATTTGAATTTAAAAGCTTGTAATCAATTACAATAGTTGTGTAATCGCTTATCAGACACGAAAATTTCAAATTTCAAGTTTGAAGAGTCACATCTCTTCAAAACTAACTGTGTAATCGATTACCACATTTATGTAATCGATTACCAGTAAGGAATTTTTTAAAATAACTCCCAAGAGTCACAACTGTTCAAAATTTTTTTGAATGACCATCAAAGACTGATAAATAGGTGACTTGGGGTACAAAATTCCTTAGAGTTTTTCTGAAAAAAAATTGTCTTATCCTCTTAAAACCAAATTGTCTTATTCTCTCAAAATATTCCTTAGCTAAACACATGCATATTCAATAAGGAATCTTGAGTGATCTTCACATTGTAATATCCTTCTATCAAAGAGAGAAATTTCTTCTTCTAATTCAAAGAGAATTGTTAAGAGACCATGAGTCTCTTAAAGTTGTAAGGATTTCTGAACACAAGGGAAGGGTGTCCCTGTGTGGTTCAGACTTTGTAAAAGGCTTTTTACAAGATAGTGAAAATCTCAAGCAGGTTGCTTGGGGACTGGACGTAGGCACAAGGTGTGACCGAACCAGTATAAAATCTGATCTCTTCTCTTAAACTTCTTTTATTTATTGTTGTTTATCTTTCGCCTTAAAAAAGTTTATTTTGAATTGTTTTTTTAGCAATTCGTATTAAGGGTGTATTGTTAATCCGAAAAGAGAATTAAATTTTAATTAGGAATAGTTTTGTATCTTAATTCAACCCTCATTCTTAAGATAACTGACGCCACTTGTCTAACAAGTGGTATCGGAGCTTCATTCTTATATAAAGTTTAGAAACTTCAAGAATAATGACCTCATCAAACTATTTATTTTCCGAGGGGAATTCTATAAATAGGCCTTCTATTTTTAATGGCGTGGGTTACCATTATTGGAAAACCTGCATGCAAATTTTTATAGAGGCTATAGATCTAAATATCTGGGAAGTCATAGAAATTGGACCTTACATCCCACTATGGTGGTAGGAAATAAAACCATAGAAAAACCTAGGGAACAATGGAGTGAGGAGGAAAAGAAGTTAGTTCAATACAATTTAAAAGCAAAAAATATAATTACATTTGTATTAGGAATGGATGAATACTTTAGGGTGTCAAATTGCAAAAATGCAAAAGATATGTGGGATACCTTACAAGTAACCCATGAAGGGACAACAGATGTGAAAAGATCTAGGATAAATACTTTAACTCATGAATATGAATTATTTAGAATGAATCCTAATGAAACCATACAGGACATGCAAAAGATATTCACACACATAATTAATCATCTTGCATCCTTAGGAAAAATCTTTCCAAATGAAAATCTTATCAATAAAGTTTTGAGATGCTTAAGTAGGGAATGACAACCCAAGGTAACAGTCATTATTGAATCAAGAGATCTTTCTAACATGTCTCTTGCTACTTTGTTTGAAAAGTTATAGGAACATGAAATGGAATTGATGAGATTGAATCAACATGAGGAGAATGATAAGAAAAAGAAAGGAATTGCTTTTAAAGCTTCATCTTCAACCCAAGAAGAAGTGATAAAGAAGATTCAATTGAAATAGATGAAGATGATGATCTCAGTCTTTTCATAAAAAGATTCAACAAATTTCTAAGAGTCAGAGGAAATAAAAGAAGATCAAATTTTAAATCAAAGAAAAGGGCAGAAGATTCATCCTCTACTCCAAAATGTTATGAATGCAATCAACCTGGATATCTGAGGATTGATTGCCCAATTTTCAAGAAAAGAATAGAGAAATCTGAAAAGAAAGTTTTTAATGAAAAGAAGGCTAAGAAGGCCTACATTACATGGGATGAAAATGATATGGACTCATCTGAAGATTCAGAAAATGAAGTTGTAAACCTGAGTCTGATGGCCAAGAATTATGAAAGCGATGAAGAGGTAACATCTTCTGATAACAACTTATCCATTTCATTTGATGAATTACAAGATGCATTTGCTTATTTACATAAAGAATTAGTTAAACTTGCAAAACTAGTTTCATCTTCTAAGAAAACAATTTCAAATTTAGAAAAAGAAGTTTTAAAATTAAATGAAGAATTAGAAAATCTTAAGACTGAAGTTATAACTTTAAGATCAAATGATACAATTCATTCTTCTACCATGCATGATAATATAGAAGTATCTAATTCATGTAATTGTTGTAAGAAATACATAGAAGAAATCAAGGATTTAAAAAATTCTCTTGCCAAATTTTCTATTGGCAAAAATAATCTAGATATTATATTAGGAAAACAAAGATGTGTTTTTCATAAAGTAGGGTTAAGATATAAACCTGATAAACAGAAATTTTTTTATAAAAATTTCTTTGCATCCACACAAAAATATAGTTCTCCTTTCTTAACCTGTTTTTATTGTGGAAAGAAAGGACATGGTACATCTACATGTTATTTTAAGAAAAGTAGCAATAATATTAAAATGATATGGGTCCCAAAAGGATCTTTTATTAAAACTAACACACAAGGACCCAAGAAAGTTTGAGTACCTAAGTCATAAACATGTTCATATAGGTTTCCTTGAAGAACAATTGGTACATAGATAGCGAATGCTCTAAACACATGACAAGAGATACATCAAAATTCACTCATATTTCTCCCAAGAAAAGCAGACATGTGACTTATGGCGACAACAATAAAGGTAGAATTCTTGGAGTCGGAAAAATAGGTACGAATTCATCTACCTCCATTGAAAATGTTCTACTTGTTGAAGGTCTTAAGCACAGTTTGCTAAGTGTCAGTCAATTATGTGATAAAGGCTATCTAGTATCATTTGAATCTCGTAATTGTGTTATTGAAAACAAGCATGATAGGAATATAAAACATATAGGCTACAGAATAAATAATGTTTACATGATAAATTTAGATCAAAAACAAAACCATGATGTTTGTCAGAATGGAAAACAAGTAAGGGTTTCTTTTAAATCAAAGAATATTGTGTCTACAACTCAACCTTTACAACTTTTGCATATGGATCTTTTTGGTCCCTCTAGAACTATAAGTTTTGGAGGAAACTATTATGCTTTTGTTATTGTTGATGATTACTCTAGATTTACATGGACATTATTTCTCACTCATAAAAAAGATGTTTTTCATGCATTCAAGAAACTTGCTAAAATTATTCAAAATAAGAAAAATCTCAAAATTGCATTTATCAGGAGTGATCAAGGAGGAGAATTTGAAAATAAAGATTTTGAATCATTCTGTGATGAACATGGCATTGAGCACAATTTTTCTGCACCCAGAACCCCTCAACAAAATGGAGTTGTTGAGAGGAAAAATAGATCCTTAGAAAAAATTGCTAGAACTTTACAAAATGATACATTTCTTCCAAAATATTTCTGGGCTGAAGTTGTAAATACTGAACGTTACATCATGAATAGAGCTTTAATAAGACCAATCTTGAAGAAAACTCCATATGAGTTATATAATGGAAGAAAACCTAACATTTCACATCTTCATGTGTTTGGATGTAAATATTTTGTGCTAAACAATGACAAAGATAATTTAGGAAAGTTTGATGCTAAATCCGATGAAGGTATTTTTCTTGGCTATTCATTGCACAATAAAACATTTAGAATTTATAACAAGAGAACTATGATTATTGAAGAATCCATTCATGTTGCTTTTAGTGAATCTAATGCAATTTTGCCAAGAAAAGATATACTAGATGATATTTCAGAATATTTAGAAGAAATGCATATTCATGGAGAAGATCACAAAGGCAAATGAGATGGAAATAATGAATATTTTCATAGTGATGAAATAAAAACAGATGCTGATCTTCCCAAAGAGTGGAGAGCTTCTAGATATCATCCTCTTGACAACATTATTGGTGATATATCAAAAGGGGTAACCACTAGACACTCTCTCAAAGATATTTACAATAATATGACTTTTGTTTCTATGATTGAACCTAAAAATTTGAAAGAAGCCATAATTGATGAACATTGAATAATAGTTATGCAGGAAGAGTTGAACCAAATTGAAAGAAATAATGTTTGGGAATTAGTTGAAAAGCCTGATAATTACCCAATTATAGGAACAAAATGGGTATTTAGAAACAAGTTAGATGAAAATGACATAGTCATTAGAAATAAGGCTAGGTTAGTAGCAAAAGGATACAATCAGGAAAATGGGATAAATTATGAGGAAACATATGCTCCAGTTGCTAGATTAGAAGCCATAAGAATGTTATTAGCCTTTGCATCCATAAGGGATTTTAAACTTTATCAAATGGATGTGAAGAGTGTCTTTTTGAATGGCTTTATCCAAGATGAAGTATATGTAGATTAATCCCCTAGTTTTGAAAATTTAGATAAGCCTAGTCATGTTTTTAAATTGAAAAAGGCTTTATATGGCTTAAAACAAGCTCCTAGGGCTTGGTATGAATGTCTGAGTAAGTTCCTTTTAGAAAAAGATTTTTCTAGAGGTAAAGTAGATACTACTCTTTTTATTAAAAAAAAGTTAAATGATATATTATTATTTCAAATCTATGTTGATGATATTATCTTTGGATCCGCTAATGACTCTCTATGCAAAGAATTCTCTCGAGACATGCAAAGTGAATTTGAAATGTCAATGATGGGTGAATTAAATTTCAATTAAATCCCAAAGAATCACAGATTTGTTAATCAATCAAAATAATGCAAACCAAGAATGGAATATTTGTTAATCAATCAAAATAATGCAAAGACTTGATTCACAGATTTGGGATGAAAAATGCTAAGCATATGGCTACACCAATGAGTACTGCTTGTTATTTGGATAAAGATAAAACCGGTCAGTCAATAGACATTAAGAAATATTGAGGTATGATCAGACCTTTTCTTTATTTATCTACTAGTAGACCTGATATAATGTTTAGTGTGTGTATGTGCGTCAGATTTCAATTAAATCCCAAAGAATCACATCTTAATGCAGTTAAGAGAATTATAAGATATCTGTTAGACACCATTAATATAGGATTATGGTATCCTAAAAATTCCACATGCAATTTAATAAGATATTCTGATTCTGATTTTGCCGGTTCTAAAACTGATAGAAAGAGCACAAGTGGAACTTGTCATTTCATTGGATCTGCTCTAGTCTCTTGGCATAGTAAGAAACAAAATAGTGTTGCTTTATCCACTGCTGAGGCGGAATATATTTCTGCTGGCAATTGTTGTGCTCAAATACTCTGGATGAAACAACAAATTTCTGATTATGAAATATTTCTTGATCATATTCCTATAAGATGTGATAACACAAGTGCTATAAATCTATCTAAGAATCCTGTTCAGCACTCAAGAACCATGCTTATAGAAATAAGACATAATTTCTTGAGAGATCATGTTCAAAAGGGAGATTGTGTACTAAAATTCGTTGATACAAAGAATCAGTTAGCTGACATCTTTGCAAAACCTCTCCCTAAAGACACATTCTTTGCAATTAGGAGAGAATTATGTCTTTTAGATATCAATGATCTAGATAACTAGGTAACTCAAAATTGAGTATTATCTTCCTTATTCATAAGTAAGTTTGTTTCTTATGATTCAAATGATTGTCTTTGATTGTAGTTGTTTGTGTTTTTGATAGTTATATTAATTTTTTTTGTCATTTAATAATTGTCTTTGGTTACCTTTGTTTGAATTTTTTTAATAGTAATATAATTTATTGTGTGCAGTTCATTGATTGTTGATTGATTGTATTAGTTTGTGCTTGATGATTGTCAATTGATTAGATTTGTTTATGCTTGATGATTGTTGATTGACTATATTTGCTTGTGCTTGATTATTATAGTTAAGTATGTATATGACCTAAGAATAGTTAGTTTTTGGTTGAAAAAGCCTTGTTTAAGGGTCTGGTAATCGATTACCATTACCTGTAATCGATTACCTTAGAACATCAAGGTTGTAATCGATTACACAAGCATGTAATCGATTACCAGTAGGTTCAAGTGGTTACAGGATACTCCTGTAATCGATTACAAGGGTCTGTAATTGATTACAAAGCTTCACTGACTATAAATATCTGCGTTTTCTGTAGAACCCTCATTCCTTACCATCGTGTGACGATGCCTCACTCTCCCAAAACTTCAAATTCTCATATCTTCCTCATTTCTTAACCAAATCGCTTCAAACAAAGCCCAATCTTCATATTTTTCAATTCTCTTCAAAACCCACCGATTAAAAATCAGTTGAAACAACTTCCAATGGACGAGTCATCAAAGAAATGAAAGGGATCTTCCTACACCACCATCGCGGCTGGCCACCGCCGCCATGGAACCTCCGGAGACCCACCAACACCAGTTCCTCCCTCTCTTTCATCTCTCCGATGGCCAGCGTCAGAGGTACTACTCTCAATTTTGTAATAGAGTTATTCTAGACCCTAAGTACCTTGACCTTGAATTTTTTGATGGAGAAATATTTGATTGTTACCAAGTGTTTAAAAACTCTGCTTTGGTCGATTTCATGTCTCTTAAACTGCCCTATTTTCCTGAATTAGTTAAGGTTTTCTATAATAATTTGAAAATTCAAGATGGTGTTCTTTATTCTGAGGTGCATAACATTCCTATTATTGTTGATCAGTCCTTGTTTTATTCATTGACTAAACTGCCCAGTCAAGGTGTTCCTTTTGAGGGCACTCTTGTTGATGATTGGAAATTTGATTATTCAAGTCATGATGCTCGCAAAATGGTCTGCAATGACCAGGCTGACATGACCGGCAAATTACTTGCTGGGTCATTTACTTTCGATTGTCGCATCTTGCACTACATTATTATTCACATTTTGCTTCCTCGATCTATAAATCTTGCCCAAGCATCTGAGGAGGATTTGATTCTATTGTGGATCCTTCAAACTGGTCGTCAGATCGGCTGGGCCCATCTTGTCCGATACCGGATGCATAAGGCATTACGGGCCAATGCACCTCTGCCATAACCTCACCTTGTTACCCTCTTTCTTCATCATTTCAAAGTTCCCTTGGATGATGAACCCTTTGTCAAGGTTAAAAGGTCTTTTTCCATTGGTGCCGGTGTTGTTACCTCCTTTGGTTACCGGAAGGACGTGGATGGTCAATGGGTTCGCAAGCAAGATTTGCCACCGCTTATTCCCGACGAGCGTACACCATCTCCTCCACCACAAAGGGACGCTTCCTCTTCTCTGCTGACTGAAGTCCTCACAGAGCTCCGCGACCTTCGAGCATTTGTAGGTGAACGCTTTGATGCCATGGATACCCGAATCACTCGACCTGAAGATGATATGAGCTTCATCAGGCGTTGCTTCGATCCCTCGACTGACTCTTAGTTATCTTTCTTATGTTTTATTTCCTTCAGCTTTATGGTTATTTCTTTAGCCTTGTATTTTGGCTTTTAATGCTTAGTACTTTCGTTACTTTTTCAGTTATGGTTGTCTTGGCTATTTTTCAGTTATGTTTGCTTTGTGTTCGGTGATTTTAGCCTTTGTTTGGCTCTTGTCTTGGTTTGAATAGACTTGCTTGAATTATGTTATGGATTATGTTGTGGTTTGTCATTTTCTGGATATGTTTAAGCTCCTAACTTAGTTCCTTTCTCCAAACATTTTTTGGCTTTTTGATGTTGTCAAAGGGGGAGAGAACTTAAGGGTAGAATTTATCATGAACTTAGGCATTACCAATTGTGTATATTTTATCTTGATTTTAGATTATTGTCATCATCAAAAAGGGGGAGATTGTAGAAGTATATATGATATGAAGTTATGATGATGCCAAAGATGAGCACGATCCAAGTCAAGAATCAAGAAATTCAAGAAGAACGATGTACTTAGTTTATAGGATCTTGAAAAGAATTTCTTAGATGATGTTGCACAAGTTTGGTTGAGGAAAATATCTTACAAAAGCTTTTAAGTAAAATTATGTTTTCAAAAATAAGATGTTTTCTTTCTGGTAATCGATTACCAGAAACTAAAATGATTTCTGAAATAGTTTTACAAATTTTGAATTTGAATTGAAAATAGTGTAATTGATTACACAATGCATGTAATCGATTACTAGAAGTTAAAACTGTTTGTAACAACTTTTAGAAATTTGAATTTAAATTTTAAAAGCTTGTAATTGATTACAACAGTTGTGTAATCGATAACCAGACACGAAAATTTCAAATTTCAAGTCTGAAGAGTCACAACTCTTTAAAACTAACTGTGTATACCAGTAAGGAATTTTTTAAAATAACTCCCAAGAGTCACAACTGTTCAAAATTTTTTTGAATGACCATCAAAGACCGATAAATAGGTGACTTGGGGTACGAAATTCCTTAGAATTTTTTTGAACAAAATTGTCTTATCCTCTTAAAACCAAATTTTCTTATCCTCTCAAAATATTCCTTAGCTAAACACATGCATATTCAATAAGGAATCTTGAGTGATCTTCACATTGTAATATCCTTCTATTAAAGAGAAAAATTTCTTCTTCTAATTCAAAGAGAATTGTTAAGAGACCATGAGTCTCTTAAAGTTGTAAGGATTTTTGAACACAAGGAAAGGGTGTCCCTGTGTGGTTCAGACTTTGTAAAAGACTTTTTACAAGATAGTGAAAATCTCAAGCAGGTTGCTTGGAGACTGGATGTAGGCACAAGGTGTGACCGAGCCAGTATAAAATCTGATCTCTTCTCTTAAACTTCTTTTATTTATTGGTGTTTATCTTTCGCCTTAAAGAAGTTTATTTTGAATTGTTTTCTTTTAGCAATTCATATGAAGGGTGTATTGTTAATCCGAAAAGAGGATTAAATTTTAATTGGGAATAATTTTGTATCTTAATTCAACCCCCTTTCTTAAGTTGACTTAAGTCACTTGTCTAACACTATTTAAATGGATTGACTAAAAATTTGAATGAATAAAATGCTTATTTTAAGGGGTGCAATTATTACTACAACAACATTGATCTTATGAAATAAATTGTAATCAAAATAGATATATAAATAATTTATTATAATGACAATTTGCATTATATGATTAATGAAATTAAGCTCCATGTGGATGTATGTTTTGAATTAAATGGAGCCAAAATTAATTTGAAATTAAGTTTTTTAAATAAATTATATTTTATATAAAGATTTGCATTTATGTTAATAAATAAATGTTACGCTCAGATGATTTCTCTGCTTATTTTATGTAAAGATGTTTATTTCAAGAGATTCAATTTTTTTTATAAAAATAAATAAATAAATGTTTTGCTTAGATAATTTCTCTCCTTATTTTTTTTAAATAAGGCTCATATTAAGCATTATATTTACAATTTTCAGAACCACAATTATATGCAAAGCTGAATAACATGATATTGAAATTTGGATAAGTCTTACTGTAAAAAAAAAAAAACTGAGATAAGTTTTTTTTATTCAACTTCCAAGTTCCAACTTATCAGTAGGCTTCCTTAAAAAAATGTACGTATTAGTAGGCTACATTTTACAATTAATTACTATTTACCATGACTGATTGAAAATATAATTGAGAAAATTAAGACCACCGTAATGAATAAACTTTTCAAATATTCAACCCCTCATAATAAAATATCTAAAAGTCTACCACAATGAAAATACTCAATGATTAGGTTATGTTTGGAAAGACATTTTAACTAATTTTTAATTTTTCTATTAATTGAAAATTTTGTTTAATTTTTTGATAAATAAACTTTTCTAATAACTTCTTAATAGTTTTTGGTATTTTTTGAAATGCTACTTGAAGTAGCGTTTTTTGAAATATTATTTGAAGTAGTATTTTTTAAAATGTTAGTTTTTAATTTTTAACTTTTTTTATTTTCTTTCATTTTTATCTTCAATATATTTATCCAATATCATAGTTACTCTTTTTAAATAAATTATGATTTTATTATTCTTATATCATTTTACACTTTTCAACTACTTCAACCCCTAATTCTACTAAACAATGGAAGTCGACTGGTATCTGAAAGCTGAAAAAATTAACTTATTAAATTATAAATATTCGATAAAACTAGTTGTTGAAGTAAGTGAAAAGTATAAAATGACATCAAAATAATTAAATTATAGGCATCTATGGAAGATGCCTATAATTTGCAAGTTTTTAATCGTGACATTAGATGAATCACATAACACCATAATCACATTTGGCAGCAATATTTGCTTCTCCAAATTAGCATCAATTTCTGGTGCAATAATAAGAGTACAAATGATGTTAGAAAATTTGTATTTGATAAAAGAAGTAAAGATACAATTAAAAAGCCACTCAAACAGTATATTATCATTGTCGAGAAATATATATATATATATATATATATATATATATATATATATGATCACAAACTTAACTCATCTAATTACCCCTTATCAAAATTAAGAAAATAGTGTTTTTCCTAATTATTTGTTGCTTGTTCTTACCAAAATTCGAAACTTGGGCACATCAGGGCATCAGGGTTGACGCGACGAATATGGGGTCCCAGACCTTACACGTCGCTTTGAGGATGACCTTTGTTGAAAGGATAGGAGGGGAGAACTTGCAAAACAAAGGACTCTGACACTCAAGTAAGAATATGGGTTAGGAGAAATAAGAAGGTATATGCGTATGAGAGCTTGAATGCTTAAGCTCGAAGGGTGAGCGAATGAGATGTGATGGGATGTGTAGAGGGTTTGATGGAACTAGGTTGAAAGGTTTGTGGTTGAACCTTTATATTGTATCTCCTGGCTGCTTGGAGTTTGGTAGCATCTTCTCTAATCCTTGCCATTTCTTTGACTTCTTCGGTGGTTTCAAGTTCTACCCTCATATTTTCTTCATTTTGCTGTTGCTGGAACAATAGTCTCCTTGTCGATGGTTTCCCGACTTCAATGCGGATCATGACGTTTGTGTCATATGTGAGTCGGTAAGGAGTTTCGTTGGTTTTTGTCTGGGGTGAACAGTGGTACACCCAAAGTATGCTATAGAGATCTATCCATAGGCCCTTAAACTTGTTGAGTCTAGTACACATGGCCCTGAGGATGACTTTGTTAGCTGCCTCTGCTTGTCCGTTAGTCTGAGGATGTTCGACAGAGGTGACTAGGTGCTTGATGCCCATCCTTGTTAAATATTCTTCGTAAGTGAACTTTGAATTGAGTGTCGTTGTCGGTGACAATGGCGTATGGGAGGTCATACCTGCAGATGAGGTGCTTCCAAGTGAATTTTTCCACCTCGCTAGCCATAATTTCCCACAGTGGTCTTGCTTCTATCCACTTGATGAAGTAGTCGATGACGACCAGTAAGTATTTGACTACTCCTGTGACCTTTGACAGTGGTCTCAGTATGTTCATTCCCCACATGGCAAAGGGTCAAGGGGAGCTCAGACTGTGAAGATTTTTAGGAGGAGTGTGTGGCACATCTATATTTCTTGGTATCATCGAGGGCATCTGGCCTGAGTGTTGGTCAATAGTAACTGACTCGCATCACTTTGGTGGCTAGGAAGCATCCTTCGGTATGGAGACTGCAAATCCATTCATGGATTTCTCTCATGATGTAGTCTGCCTTCTGACTATTTAGGCATTTGAGTTAGGGTGTTGTCAACCCTCTTTTGTATAGCTCGCCATCAAGGATGACGTAGTAGTTGGCCTTCCATTTGAGGCATCGAGCTTCGTCCTCGTTTGGTGGCAGTACCCCCTGAATTAGGAAGTTCTTATAAGGGGTCATCTAGTTTGGCTCCTCCTCTTCTTCGGCCATAATTTCTTTTGCATCTATAGTGGGAGTTTGGAGCATCTCCTGGATTATAGTCTTGAGGTGCCCGACCTTCTTGGTGCTTGCCAGCTTGGAGAGTAGGTTTGTTCTGGTATTGCTTTCCCTGGGGATGTAGTACATTTTGAAACATTCAATATTGTTGATGAGAGACTTCTTTATGTGATAGTACTTGAGCAGTACTGTTTCCTTGGTTTGGTATATGATGGAAACTTGTCCTTGGAAAAACTGCGAGTCTGTGTAGCATCGTAGCTTCTTAGCTTTGACTTCTCTTGCTAGCTTCATGCTTGCAATGAGTTCCTCGTACTCTGCCTGGTTGTTTGAGGCTCTGAAGTTAAGCTTAAGGGATTGCTCCGACTTCTCTTTTTCCGTTGGATGCATCGTCAACGTAAAGGGTCCACCAGTTTGGGGTGGTTGTGTCGTTTCCAACGAATTCTTCCATAAAGTCAGCCATGAATTGTGTTTTCATGGGGCTGCGTGGTTCATACTGGATGTTGAACTCTGAAAGTTTGACAGACCAGGCTACCATCCTTAATGCGAGTTCAGGCTTTCTCAAAACATGCTTGATGGGGTCGTTCGTCTTGACTACCACTTGATGACTTTGAAAGTAGGGCCCAAGTCGTCGAGCCAAGGTGATGAGTGCTAGCGACACCTTTTCGATCATTTTGTAGTGCTTCTCAGCGACATAGAGTATGCGGCTGGTAAAGCAGATAAGGAGTTGATATTTCCTTTCCTTTTGTACGAGGGCTGAGCTAATAGCTTCATTTGCTACTGAGAGATACAAGAGTAGGGGTACTCCTGGCCTGGGTCGACTCAAAATTGGCGGTGTGACTATGGCCTTCTAGAAAGCCAGGAAGGCTTGTTCATAAGTCTCGTCCCATAGGAAGGACTTAGTTTTCTTGAGCAGTTTGTAAAATGGCTTTGCCTTTTTGGCAAGCTTTGGGAGGAACCTGGATAGGGATGCTAGCCTACCGTTCAACTTCTGGACTTCTTGGATGTTGGTTGGGCTGCGCATCTCCTGTACGACAATGCATTTGTCGGGGTTGGCTTCAATCCCCCGATGTGTGATCATGAAGCCGAGGAACTTACCTCTGCCTACCCCAAAAGTACATTTATCAGGGTTGAGGCATTGTCATATTTGCAATGTTCCCCGAATACTTCTTCTAGGTCCGCCATGTGTTGGGGTATGCTTTGAGACTTGACGACCATGTCGTATACATATAACTCAACGTTTTGTTTGATCTGTTGTTTGAAGAGTCGGTCCATCAGTCATTGGTATGTAGCACCTGTATTTTTGAGACCAAAAGGCATGAACCTGTAGCAAAAGTTGACATCTTCAGTGATAATTGTCATTTTCTCCACGTCCAAGAAACTTAGCACCCAGAACTTGGACGCTCCATCGAACAGCCTGTCGATACTGAGCGGATGATATACGTCTTTGGGGCACGCCTTGTTCAAATCAGTGTAGTTAGTGCACATTCATCATTTGTCGTTGGCCTTTTTTACCATAACAACGTTGGTGAGACAAGTAGAAAGCCTAACCTCTCTAATGAAGTTTGCATGGAGGAGCTTGTCGACTTTTTCTTTTACGGCTTTACACCGTTCTTCTCCCATCTTTCTTTTCTTCTATGATACTGGTTTGGCCTGGGGGCAGATAACAAGTTTATGGTAGATTATGCCAGGATGAATTCCCAACATGTCAGATGGTTGCTAGGAAAGTAAATTCATGTTTTTGCATAGCACGTTGGTGATGCGCCGATGCTCATGACTAATGAGGTCCCCACTGAGCCGCATGCACTGCCTGGGTTTAGGTTCGAGTTGTTGTTGGACAAGCTTTTTGATGGGTTTCGGGCCTCTGTTGGAGGTGTCGTCTCGCGGATCTATGTCAAATTCACTGCCCATGTTGGCTTGGTAGACGATTAGGGCTCGGATTTGTGACCCTTCGTCCACGTTTATGACTTGAGTTCCTTCAACTGCTGTGGGGTGAGGCATGGCAAGCTCCCGGATGGGAGGATACGGTGCTACCTTCAGGCTCTCTATATAGAATTATCGTGCTTGCTTTTGGTTAGCCTTGACAGTTACAATCTCCCTTGTCAGTGTAGGGAATTTCATTTTCAAATGGGGTGTGGAGACTATGGCTTCAAGCTTGTCAAGTGTCTTTCTGTTGATTAAGGCAAAGTATGATGTGTCTGCGTTAACCAGTAGATATCTGAAGCTCCTAGAAAACTTACCCTGATCGAAGGTGGTCATCAAGTCCACGTATCCTCTAGTCTCGACTCTCTCGCCTGCAAAACCGAGGAGTGGACCAACGTGAGGGTAGATAGTGTCGGGTGAGACCTTGAGTCTCTAGAAGGTTTTCCAATACAGAATATTAGTGAAACTCCCTTGGTCGATAAGGACCCTGGAAACCATAAAGTTTGCAATGATGACGGAGACAACCACAGGGTCATCTTGGTTGACAGGGTTGATGCCCTTGAAGTCCCTATCCATGAAGGTGATAGAAGGGAGATTTCATTGTAAGGGTGTGTCAAAAAAGTTAATGTCGATGTCTCGGAAGGTGTGCATATGACACTTTTGGGACTGGTTAGACTGTCCCCTATAAGAAAATCTGCCTGCAATGGTGATAATTACACCTTTGATTTGCTGGACGGGTTTTTGTTCTTGTGGAGGTTGTCACTCACGTCGTTGTTGCTGGTGTCTTTGTGTGCCTTGGCCTTCTATTGTTCTTTTGTCTACTTCCTAGTTCCTATGTTGCTCCTCTTGATGTCCTCTAGGTCTTGCTCCTGCTTTGTTGTCTGGCTTTTTAACAAACTGGGCTAAGTGCCTAGTCTATATAATTCTATCTTGTACTTCAGGGTGTAGTAGTCTTTGGTGTTATGACCAATATCGCAGTAATATCTACAATATTTGATTGCATCTAACCCCAGCCTGGGAGGTTTCATCTGGGGTAGCCAGATGAGTACCTCTTGGTTGAAAGCTTCCTCCAGAATCGTGGTGTGATTGGCCGTCAGGGGTGTGTAACGATCGTACTTGGACCCTTTGGGGAGAGGTTGGCGCTTGTCTGACTTGTGCCTCTTGTCTGACTTGTGCAAGTCGCCCTTGGTGTTTCCTTTGCGCTTTACGTGCTTCTATCCGGCTTGGTGGACTTCTTTCGGAATCTAGACATTTCTTCCATCTGGACGTAGCCCTTAGGTTGTTCACGCAGCTCGTGCATGCTACTGGTGCACAAACTGTTTGCAAACTTGCCGGGGCGTAAGGCGAGGAGCATGGAATGCAATGCTACCTCATGGTTAAGATTTCGAATCTAGACAGCTGTGCGCTCAAATTTGTCCATGAGTTTTCTGAGGGACTCATCATCTGCTTGTCGTAGACTGGCCAAGGCGGCCAAGGTCATGTAGTGAGATCTGCTGGTGGCGTACAGTGCATTGAATCGTTCGAAGAGGGTGTTGAAGCTATCTATGGACCTAGGTGGAAGTCCACCGTACCAGGTCAATGTTGCTCCCTTGAGGAATGTTGGGAAGACACGACATAGAATTGCGTCATCAATAGTGTAGAGGTTCGCCTGAGTCAAGAAGGCATCCAGATGCTCGTTTGGATTTGTTGTCCCATCGTACCGCTCGAGGTTAAATGGTTTCCACCCCAAGGGTATGTCTGCCTCCATAATATGGTCGACAAAAGGATGTCGAGGGACAATCCGCCCTGCTGGACAGTGCATGTGGGAGACAGTTAAGTCATTTGTAGTGTTGCCTGTGTGCCGGGGGGTGTGATTCCCCTTGGGTGCGTTTAGGCAAGGTGTGGGCGGATTGCTTATTGCCTTGGGGATGTCTGACACAAGCCTCTAGCTAGTCATGGTCAGCCTTTAGCTTTGTCAACTCCTCTTCATGGCGTTGCTCCATCTTTGCGATGCGGTTTTGGAGCAGCCGTAAAATGTCCATGTCTACCACAGCTGCCGAATGAGGATGAGAGTCTTCGAGAGGGGTCTCGCGTCTGAGGCCAGACCGAGTGCTAACCATGTATGAATGAGAGAGAATTGATGAGAGGCCACTGGTATGTTTTACCGCGGCTCCACGGTGGATGCCAAATGTTCTAACCGAAATCCAGAACCTGGACACGTCAGGGTTGATGCGGCGAATGTGGGGTCCCAGACCTTACACGTCGGCTTTGAGGATGACCTTTTTTGAGAGGTCATGAGGGGGAACCTGCAAAACAAAGGACTCCAACACTCAAGTAAGAATTTGAGTTAGGAGAAATAAGAAAGTATATGCGTATGAGAGCATTAATACTTAAGCTTGAAGGGTGAGCGAATGAGATGTGATGGGATGTGTAGAGGGTTCAATGGAACCTAGTATTTATAGGAGTGGAGCGTGACCGTTGGTCATTGTTTGTAGGGACTATTATAGCCCTTGCAGATAATTTCCGAGTTGTAGATACTAGTCGGGAGCTTATAGATAATGTTAAGAGATAAACATATGCTTATAGATAAAAGGTATAAGATAATCGTACCTTTTAGATAATGTGTGGACTTATAAATAATTAATATCTGTCAATAGATAAGATATTGGGATATATTCAAATATGAGTAGGTTAGAGATAACCTGTTGGTTGGGGAGTCTGACTGCTAAGGGCCAAGCATCTGCGCTCCTATAGCAGGGCTGATGTGGAGGGTGGACACGTGCCTCAGAGTACCATATAACATGTCACATGTATTTTGTGGGTCCTGGACGGTACATTGCTTGTTTAAAAAATAAAATTAATTTAAGAAACAAAAAATATATTGATGAAAAGGATAAAATATAAGAAAATTTGTTATACCATCAATACAGAACACAAAATGCTTACACTAATCATAAAGTGGACTGATCTCATTAATCCTAAACACAATGAAGAGAATATATGGTGTCAAAAAGGTTTTAAATGAAAAAATAGTATATGACACAATAAAGACACAAAATTTTCATCAAGAAAGTCTAACTCAATTAATTGAATAGGATTCATGAGCTATTGTAAACTCCTTAACATTATTTTTCAATTCTTATGGATCAAAAAATAACTCAAAATTTTCCAAACAGTATTTTAATTCAATTTGATCAAACACCTAAAAACCAGAAAGGTATGGATAATTTATTTTTTAAACACCTCAAAATTATTCATGAATTTTCTTCTAGATTGATAATTCAATAAATAATTTTAATAAGAGTTTCTGACCTTCCTGTTGCGTCAACTATAGATCTAGTAGCAAGCACCAAAAGAGTCTTGTTGAATTGGGTCTGGAAATAAGAATGATTAAGTTACTGCATCTTTATAAAGAAGGTGAGAATTTTTATATAGATTGAAGGTGATGGGAATGAACTGCATGTGGAGAGACATAAAAGTTATTTTTGAAAATAAACAAATATTAAAACATAATATAATAAAAACATATATTTAACAAAATTTTGAAGGTATTTGTTTTAGGATTCAAGGAAAACGAGAGAGAAAGAAAGAATCTTAAAGAGACAAACCAAAAAAAAGACTAATTAAGATTTAAATTGATATATTGAATATACCTTTACTAATTTATGTAATTTCTCCCTTCGTATACCTAATATAGAAGGGGAAAAAAGATGAAAAATTGATGATTCACATATAAGAATACATGCATACTTTAAATTAAAAGCAAATAAAAAATAATTGTCGAAATGGTTGAATATTTATCTAAAAATTATTGTTTTTCATACCCCACACATATAAACTTGGCTTTGTATACTTAGTTTATCTTAAACATAATATATGAGAATGATCATATACAAAAATCGAATGTAAAATGAAATATTTTATTGGGAGAAATAATCATCTTGATTGTAGAGGTAGAAAGGATAAACGGTCCCAAATTTTTGTCTATTCAATTATACATATAGATTGAAAAGAAAACAAAGGAACAATTTTGATAAACTCCAAAACAGTCTGACTGATCGATGAGTATTTAAAAGAAAATCAAAGGATGGATTCAATATGAAATGGAATGTAGAAGGAAATATGTATGTTTTGGGAGAAATACTCACGGTGATTTTGGAAGCAGAGAGGAGCAACAATCCTAAATTTGTCTCTTCAATTTCTACAAACAAAATACATTCAACGTGAAACAAAGTCTCTTTTACATCGTCGCACGATCTACCTCCTCTTCAATTTCTATAAACTGATGATTACATTGTTTAGATTTAGGTTTTATGATTACCATTTCTTTGCCATTTTCTAAAATCTAGGGTAGAAATTAGGGGTCTTAAACCCTTGTAGATAGTTTAGTTTAGGAAGTTATGTAGTTGATGCTTGTACATATTATGTTTTCTTTAGTGTTTGTGTTGAAATCTTTGTGACTGGTTCTGCATAACCATGTGAGAAGTGATTTCGCCAAGGCAATTCACGACCATGCACGGCAGAGTGCCACCGCTCCTTCTTCTTTTTCTCCTCCTCCTCCTCCGTGCTGATCATGTCATTTCTCTCATTCTTGTTCACCCTTGTCACTGTCGATGACGCATCACAGCTATGCATGGAGGAGCACCACTGCTCCATCTTTTTCTTTAGTTATTTTTTCATTTTTCTCCCTTTTCTTCTGTCTCTATTTTCTTTTCCCCTCTTCATTTTTCTCTATTCATTATTAATCTCAAAAAATTGTGTCTTTTCATTTTTTATTTTAAATCCGAACTCTGTATCAGTAACACAATGTTGTGTCTATTCAATTTCAACCTCGTGAAATAGTGTGTTTATAGATATTCCAATTTTTTTTTGAAAAAAATTAAAACAAATATTTAATCTTTTAAAAATGCATGGTTATTGCCTATTCGTTTGCCAATATATATTGAAGTATAAAAGGGAAATAGTGTGTTTATAGATATTCCAAATTTTTTTTGAAAAAAATTAAAATAAATATTTAATCTTTTAAAAATGCATGGTTATTGCCTATTCGTTTCCCAATATATATTGAAGTATAAAAGGGAAATAGTGTGTTTATAGATATTCCAAATTTCTTTTGAAAAAAATTAAAATAAATATTTAATCTTTTAAAAATGCATGGTTATTGCCTATTCGTTTCCCAATATATATTGAAGTATAAAAGGGAAATTACGTGCTTGGAGAATTTGTCCAACATTAATCTCATTAATTGATTATGCTAATATTGATTACCAAAATAAATAAACATAAATTAGGTATGTAAATTAGACAAACTAATAATATAATGGAAGCATGATAATAGTTAAATTACATAAGAGCCCTTCAAATAGGTTAAAAAATGAAAATGACAGATACTTACCAAAATAAATAAACATAAATTAGGTATGTTAATAAGACAAACAAATATAGTGGAAGTATGATAATAGTTAAAGTACATAAGAGCTCTTCAAATAGGTGAGAAAATGAAAATGACAAAGATACCCCATATCTACTTTCTTTTATATGATAATAATAATATAAATCAATTCATGCATTTTAATAATTAACTTGTTCGAATAATGAACCAATACACCACTAAATCAATGAACCGTTCAAGTTTGATAACATTGTGTAGAATTCATAGGAAGTGAAGATCGAATGTGGACTATAAGTACAACTATGCATGCCCACCATGTTTGAGATCTTCTAATGCTCTCTTTTAGGATGTAAAAAATTGAACCAAATTGGTTGTGAATTGTCAAATTGATCCAAAAAAATTCCAAATTTGCTTAAATTGAAAACATCAAAATAAAAATAAAAAAACTAAAATACCACATAATTTTTGCGGTTTGGTTATCAAAATTGAATTAAACCGAATCAAACCACATATTTTAATAAAGTATTGAATAGTTTTTTTTTTTTTTTTTACATTTCCTTTTCTTTATAATCAAAGATGCATATTTTATTTTCATAAGTTAAAAAAGGATGTATCAATACGTTAAAATTAGTCTTAAAAATAAAATTTATCATAAAGAGTTGATAACATCAATTTATAATTATGCTAACATATGTTAAAAAAAATTGTAAAAAAGAAAATTCATTTTTAAAATAACTTATATAGAATAATAATTATATAATTTTTGTTGATAGATTTTAAATTATGATAATAAATTAAAAATAAATAAAAGCCACCAAATCAAACCAAACTACAAAAGATTGATTTAGTTTGGTTTGGATTTAATGTTATATTTAAATCAAACCACATCTTTATTGTATGTTTGATTTATATGAATTTTTGTCTAAAAACCAAACCAGATCGCACCCTAAACAACCTTACTCTCTTACTAACTTCATGGTCTCAGGTGAATATAATTAAGTATTTAAGATCTTTACTAGGGTGAAATTCAAGGACTATATGTAACACCTATACTTTTGGTTATTTAAATTATTTTTTTATTTATGTTGGATTTTGTTCTAGAGAACCAAATGAGAATATCAAAATTTTGATCTCCACAGTTATGCTTATAGTCATGTTTATTCATGAGTACAACTTAGTTTAGATTTTGAATATTTCATTTGAACCGACGCTTGAAAAATGGTAAAATGGGTGATTCATCCTTAGAAAGCTGCATAATAGGATAAAGTAGTAAAAATAACATGAGGGGTTTAAAATCCATAGTCACCATATGTTTTTTTTAAGGAAATATACTTATGCCATTTCATTCATAATAAGAGCATAAATACATAGTGGAATATGATTGTAGACTTGAGAGCTAATACCCAAAATTTAAGCTTATGCTTGATGCTTCAGCTAGTGAGAAGATCTCTCTCAAAACTCCAAGAGAGGCTGTAAAGATAATTGAAAACATGACTACTAATGCTAATGAATTTCAAAGTGATAGAGCCATGGTTCTTTCAAAAATACTTTTTGAAGTTAACACCCAAGATGGTTTCTTAGCCCAACAAAAACTACCCACTAGACAAATTAAAGAGCTTACACAACAAATCAATAATCTTCCTCAACAATTCAAGCTTCAACCAGTCGCTTCTAATCATAAACTCAAATGCTATGTATGTGAATCTTGTGGAGCAGGTTATGCAACTAATAAATGTGCTATGATTCACAAGGAAATGTAGTACATGAACAATCAAAGGCAAGGGAACTTCAAAAACTACAACAATCAAGGTTACAAACCTCATCCAAGTATAGGTCAAGAGCAAGGAAGTAATTCTAATGCCATGCCCAGGAAAAATCTTTATGAAAAATGTAGTACATGAACAAGAAAACTAGGAAGAGACCCTTACTCAGTTTGTCCTAGTATCTCTTTCCAACCATAAGAGTATTGAAGCCTCCATCAAGAGTTTGGAATTTCAAGTTGGTTAGCTTGCCAACCAATTGGTTGAGAGGAACTCTATAAAAATTTCTCAGCCAACACTAAATAATATACAAAAAGCTATCAGATAAGAGAAGATCCTTAAATCCCGTATCACGCGTCAAACTAGTGTCGTTAAAGAAGCCCTGCTTGAGAGACAACCCAAGGATTTGGTTTGTTTTTATTTTTTTTGTTTTGATTTATTTTTGCTTTGGCATTTAGTTTTGTAAGAAAAAAACTACCTACATCATCAAAACTAGGAGTGCAGGAGAAAAAATCGCCTCGACGAATTGACAATTCGTTGCAAAGATTTGACCTCTTATACCTTAATGTGTTGGAATTTCACACATTTGATCTGGCGAAGAAGGATCCTGCCATGGCAAATATCTTAGACTCAAGGTACCCACTATAAGTCATTTCGCTTTGGTGGAGAGGGATCTCGCCATAGTCAGAGCTTTGTAATGGCAGCAAAAAAAAAAAAAATAGAAAACAAAATAAATATAAATATGTAGGTTTTAAATAAGTGGATTGAATTTAAGAATTCTACATATTTTCACCAAAGCGAATTGACAACTCTTTGAAATGAAAATAGTATGAAGTATATTTGGCTAATTAGGTCACAAACAAGCATTACTTCAAGATTAATTCAAGAAAAAGCTTTTGCCTCAAAACAAAGTGTTTCCAAGAGATCAAGGCTCTGGTAATCGATTACCAGGTAGTGTAATCGATTACCGAAAGACAATTTTGAAAAATAAGCTTTTAGAAGGGTTTTGAAATTTGAATTAAAAAGGTGTAATCGATTACCATTGATGTGTAATCGATTACCAGCAATGGAACTCTTTGAAATTCAATTTGAAAAGTCACGACCCTTCAAAATATAATTGTGTAATCGATTACCAGCGAAGAATTTCAAAAAAAGCTTTTTGAAAAGACACTTCTCTTCAAACCATTTTGAAAAGGCACGAAGGGCCTATATATATGTGAGCCTGACTTTGAAAAGCAAGAGAGAGATATTCTAAGAGAACTTCATTGCCAAATGCTCTCTCAACAACTCTTGGGCAAACACTTGCAAATCTATTGAGAGTTTTTTCAGAACATTCATTGTCCTATCATGTAATCGATTCACTCGCCATGGTGAAATCAAACCAAAATAGTATAATTTTGTGTGTGATTGTAAATATGATTAGTGATGCATGTAGGGTAGCTTTTAGAGCGTGTTGTTTTGAAGAAGTGAGGATAGAATAGAAACTTCATCGCTTTGTCTTCTTTCCAGTACCTGCATTGTATATTTCTAAACTTCATAATTTGACCTTAAGTCTGGGATCACTATGACGACCCATGCTTTCGCTCAAGTGAAATGAGTCACAGAGACTGAAAAAGCTTCAAGGGTCATTTTCGCTATGGTGAGAACTCATTTCGCCATGGCAAAATTACTTCCAAAGATTTTATTTGGTTTCAAGATCTATTTAGCTACAATGAGGTTATCATTTGCCCAAGAGAAATGCCTTCTAGAGGCTATTTTAGTTGTAGGGGTCCAAATCACCATGGCAAATGCACTTCCAGAAGCTTCAACGAGTTTCAAGAGTCAATTTCACCATGGAAAGATCGGGTCTTTTGAGGCCAGGTCTTGCCAGGGCGAAATGACCACCTGATGCAGAAAATGTTCTTTTTCACTTCTCTTGGTTTAAATTGTTCAATGCTCTTTCTTTGCTAACAAGCTAGAAATTGTATATCTTTGTTATGTTGTAATTTTTCAGATGGCAAGGACAAATAGTTAGTCATACAAGGAGTCAATTCCTTCTAAGAAGAGGAAGCAACCAAAGGAGGCAACATCTCCAAAGCAAGCTACTAAAGCTTCTAAGCCTCAATAACCTCAAGTGCGAGATGAACCTACTAATGACACTGAGAGGTTTTTCAACAAGTATATTGAAGCTATATATTATGCCAATCTCAAGAGGGGAGATCTACAATGAAAGAATAAAGCTCAAAGAGGATGAGTTTCCTAACGAGAAACAAGTTTTTGAGGATAGAGGTTGGAACCAACTGATGAAACTAGGAGTTTGCAATGAATCCCTAGTTAGGGAGTTTTATGCCAATGTTGTACTCAACAATGTTGAACAAGTGGCCTCAATAACTTAAGAGGGGGGTGAATTAAGTCTTAAAAATTTTCCGACTAACAAGTTTTAATCCCCTTTAAATGATATGTGATAGATTTAAAATGTAGGAGAAGAAACAACAATCAATTTAACAATGTTCTTTAAATGTGCAACACAAAGTAAATTGCAATAAAAATAAACGAGATAAGGGAAGAGAGAATTGTAAACTTGATTTATACTGTTCGCTACTTCCCGTGCCTACGTCTAGTCCTCAAGTAACCCACTTGAGATTTTCCACTATCCTTGTAAATCCTTTACGATCTCTGAACACACCTTGGGATCCCTTACCCTTGTGTTTGAGTTTCTCACACGCCAAGAGACAAACAATCTCTTGATTACAACTGAGTTTTATAAGATGAACAGAATGATTTATCTCTTTTAGAGAAGATGGTACAACTTGAAGTTCCTAGAAGAATTATGAATAATTTGCAAAAGTTTGGCTAGAGATGTTTAGAGAGGTTTTGAAAGTTAAGTTCTCTGAGAATTCACTTATTTTCAAAGTAAGGACACACATATATATAGACCCATTGTGCCTGTTCAAAACAGTTTGAAGAGATGTGTCTTTTCAAAAGATTTTCTAAAACTTTTTCACTGGTAATCGATTACATGACACTTGTAATCGATTGCAGAGTCATATCTTTGAAGGATTGTGACTTTTCAATAGTTTTTCTAAAATCTCTTTGTTGGTTATCGATTACATGACTCTTGTAATCGATTACACATATCAAAATTCAAATAATTTTGTGTCGTTGGTTCATTAGTTCAAAATTTTCAATATGTCATTTTCAAAAACTCTCTGGTAATCGATTACCAGTTCAAAAATAGATTTTTGAACTAATTTAACTTTAATAAAAGAATTTTGACAGTAAATATTTTGAGGCCAAACTATAGCAATCAAATTGAGATTCTTTTAACAAATTTACTAAGTCCTTATCTTAGATTTTCTTGATCTTGTTCTTTGACTTGATTCAATATGTTCTCATCAAGTAAACTTTTGGCATCATCAAAACATGCATGGTATACATTCATAAACAATTGTTATGCAAAGAGGAAATCTTGGGTGAGGAATCATTTTGTTAAATATGATGCTATCTCTATTGACAGTATACTGGGTTCAATTTTGAAGTTAAGAAAAAGGCAACAATTTGGTTGTGAGGAGTGGCTCAATAAAGAGAGGAGCACAAAATAGGAACAAGAGGCAATGATTGCTAAGATGGAAGAAATCTTATGTCTTCCTAATAGATATTTCAAGGGCGGGGTGACAGCTAAAAGGCTCCATAAAGTAGACATGATTGCTTAGCTTAGTTTTGGACTGCTTTCATGCTAATAACATTGTTCCTAACTCCCACAAGTCAGATATTCTTATGAAAAGAGCTTAATTCCTATATGCTATCCACAAGGACTTTTCTATTGACATTGGCCAAATCCTTTCTCATGAGATATTGACAATGGCCAAGAAGAAAGGTTCTCTAGTTGGCCTTCTATGTCTTATCACTGCTCTTGGTGCTAGAAGAGACATTGACATCACCAATGATATTGCTCAGTCATATGTGGATTTGAAAACTTTTGGCAAGTTGGTGATGAATCTTTGCCTATTCCACATCCTCCTCCTCCCAAGCCTCTAAGCATCAATGAAAGATTGGAGAAAATGCAAAAGGAAGTGAATCATACTGGAAGCAAACCATATATCTCATATACTTTATTTTTATCATCTAAGGGGTTTAGTTGCTCACCTTGCCACCTCCTACCTATTCCTATCTCAGGAGGAAATGTTGGCTGCCATGGGTTGGCTTACTCTTTCAGGGGACCAAGCTCAAGAAAGCCAAATGGGTGGTGAGGCTACCAATGGAGTTGGAGCCGGAGCTGAAGATGTAGCTAATGATGGGAATGATGGATCAATGTTACTAAATTTGTTGTTAACGATGAAGTTGGAGCAGAGAAAGAGATTAATGTTGAGGAAACTACTAAGGTTGTACCTTAAGAGAACAACAATGGAGAGGAATTTGAAACTGCTGAATGGTCCTACTCTCTCGTATTCTCTATTTCTTCCTTATTTCTTTATTCTCTCTATTCTCTTTGATTCTGAACAATTTAATGTCTTGTAGAATTTGGATATTTCTCTTTATTTTGAAGATTTACCAATTTCAATTTTGTTTTGGGTGCATGTTTTTAGTTTTAGATTTGCTTTGATTCTGTTAATAAATTTTGTCACAACGAGTGGTGAATTCGCTACAATGAGGAATACTAAATTCGGGAATCAAAAAGTGTCCATTCGCTATAACGAATCATACATTGGTTGTAGCGAATTCATCAAAGAAAAAAAATCATGAAAACATACAAAGTTCACCATGACAAGACCATAACAAACCTCACTTTCAGAGAAAAAAATAGTTTTGATTTTCAAAAATCTAAAAAGAAAGGGAAAAAATAAGTGATTGCTAGTCCCTTTGCTTGGTTTGAAATAATTGAGCACATCATAACACATGATAAATTTATAATTGTACTAATACCATAGGGACTTGTTCATATATAAACTTGGATGAATTAATTGATTGGTGTATTTGGATGAGATTGGTTGTGTGACATTCTTTGATGAGATTCATGAATATGCTCATACCTTGTGAGGTGTGATCCTATACACAATGAGTGAATGAGTGTCATCATTGTTTTATTTTTCATTGATTTTGTTTGATTTCTATGTCATTAGGATGTCACATTAAGCATGAAAGTGATCAAGACACTTGTTTCTTTTTATTTTAACCTATTAGCTAAAAAGCCAACAAAAAATATTTTAATTTTAACCTTTGAACCATTTTTGGGCCAAAAATAGAAAATATTTTCTATTGAAATGCTTCAATAAAAATTCCAATGAGAATAACCATTGCTTTCCTCATCCTAGTGATAGGAGAACATTCTTTTAAGATGAAATTTTGACATACGTTTGGAACGGTTTCACCACATGAAAAGGTTGTAAAAAATAAAATGAGGGAAGGATAGAAAAATGGAGAGACCAAGTTTCTAAAACAAAAAAACAAAAAGCAAAAGTTAAAAATAAAAAAGTCAAAAAGAGGAACTTGGTTGGAAAAATAATTGGAAAGGATAAGTGAGTGCTTATGTCAAAACTTGCACATGTATTGCTCTCCTTGATCCTAGGATGATTTTGATTGTCTAGAAAAACAAAAAAAGAAATTGTTGTTAGCCCACCTAAGTTACAAGCCTAAAAGACCACAATGATTCATGTTTTCTTGTGATGCTTTTGATGAAAACTAGGATGAAAAACAAAGTTGAGTTGGGGCATTTCAATTTGTGAATGAGTGAAAGTGATAACCTTGGAAAATCATGCCTTGATTGAAACACTTGACTTGCGAGAAGTCATGCAAAATAGTGAATTTTCACTTATGTTTCTCAATCTCAAAGATTTGCTTCCATGATTTCGATGAGTCCTTGTGAAAATTTTTGCACATTTAATCTTTGGTCATGCATAATTTGAAATTCATTGTGGTGATGTATGTGCTTGATGGTTCTAACCACTAGTGTGTTTTGTAAATATTTTCTTCATTCTTGTTGAATTTTGTGTTGCTTGGGGACAAGAAATTGTCTAAGTTTGGGGTATTTTGATAATTGCATTTCACAACTTATTTTGTGAGCAATTATCCTAGTTTTTTTTCTTTAGAATTTTTGTATGTAATTGTAGTTTTTGTTGATAAAGTGTATAAAATGGGTTTAGAAGCTTAAAAGGATAGTTTTTGATGTTTTGTGTAAATTTTGATGTTACAAGAGTAGATTTTGATCATCAAAGAATGAAAAGTCATAGAGATGAAATCGCCACAGCGGGATAGGGTTTTGCCACAGCGAAACAAGATGCTTGATTAGTTAGAACTAACTGAGATTCACCCATTGAAGCTTCATTTTGCCACTGCAAGTCAACAAAGTTGAAGACCTTGGAAGTAAGAGAAACTCTTCACATTGAGTTGCTCATTTGCCCCAGTGAATGAAGGTCTAGACGCTTGAAGATCAAGTACAAAATCCTAGTTTATAGGTATAGTTTTGTTGCAACAAATTATGCTTTCGCTGCAACAAAAATCATCCAAGGCACAAAAAATAATTGTAATATTGACTTTATTTTAAGAGCTTGTAACATCGTTGTAAAAACTTTTAGTTTATTTTGATATTTTCATAATAGAATCTCGATCTCTGTATCTCTTTTCTCTTCTCTCTCTCCCTCCATTGTTGCTCTTTTTGAGGTTTTATTTGGAACCTCCATGATCCAAATTTGTTAAATTTCACAGTTGTTGTAATTAAAGTAGAATTCAAGTATGTAATCTCTGTTTTTGTTATCAATTATCATAGTTAATGTGATCCTATTTCAAATTTATGTTTAAATGCATGTTAGGAGTGATCAACCTAGCTTTTAGGGATTTAGATTGTATGGAAACAAGTTCAAATCCTAGATCTGAGTTAAAATTGTGCAAGAATTTGATGCTAGGAATGGATCAAATACTTGCATTTAGGCCTAGAAGCTCAGAATTAGATCAACGAATCTCTACAAATGCAAGTATTTGATCCATTCCTGGTATCAAAGCCTTGCACAATTTCAATTCAAATCTAGGATTTGAAATTGTGTCCACACAATTCAAATCTCTAAAAGCTAGGTTGATCACTCTTGACATGCATCTAAGCATAGAAAGGAAATAGGATCATGTTAAGTACAAGAATTGATAAGAAAAACAAAGATTACATACTTGAATTCTAATTCAATCACTCAACAACCGTGAAATTTAGCTCATTTAGATCTTGAAAGATCCAAATAGAACCTAAAAAAGAGCAACAATGGAGGGAGAGAGAAAAGTGAGAGAGAAATTGAGGTTCTATTATGAAAATATCCAAAATGAATTAAGTTTTTACAAGCTCTTTAAATAGAGATGAGATTACAATTAATTTTTTTGCCTTAGATGATTTTTGCTGCAGCGAAACTACACCTATGAATTAAGGATTCTGCACTTGATCTTCAAGCCTTTGGACCTTTATTCGCTCGGGCGAATGAACAACTTGTTGTGGCTAGTTTCTCTTACTTCCAAGGTCTTTAGCTTTGTGGACTCACGGTAGCAAAGTGCAGCTTCGCTGAGGCAAATCTTTGTCTATTCCAACCAATCGAACATTTTGTTTTATTGTGGCAAAAGACTATCTCATTGTGGCGAGATTATCTCCACAACTCTTCATTCTTTGATGATCAAAATTTGTTCTTGTAACATCAAAATTTACACAAAAACATCAAAACTATCTTTTAAAGTTTCTAAAACCATTTTATACACTTTATCAACAAAAACTACAATTATGTACAAAAATTCTAAAGAAAAATTAGGATAATTGCTCGCAAAATAAGGTGTGAAAAGAAATTATCAACGCCTTCGCTTAAGTATGAGCAACAAAGTTTGCTTATAATAAGTAATAATAATTTTGAAAATTTTATGAGAATCAATTAAGATAGTTTTTGTAAAAGAATGAAAATGCCCTAGGGACACTACATAGAGCTAAACAAGTAGTTTAAGACTAAAAATATTTAAAAACATTTTAATGAGTTTATTTTAGTTATAAATATTTTGTTTGGGATTAAAATTTTCAAAAAATTCAAAAATTACTTATTCTGAAAAATAGAAAAACTAAATATGTTGATTTAAAAATAAAATGATCAAAATTGTGAATTTGAAATTATAGGGGATCAAAATTTTAATTTAACCAAAAAAAATTTAAGAGTGAAGGAAGAGAGCTGCAACACACGATCAAAGGGAGAAGAAAAGAGATGAGTGGAAATGGAGATAAAAGTGGTTTTATAATGAATTTCATTTAAACAAATGTTATTTTGAAATTTTAAACCCAATCTTTTGTTTAGGCTTCCCTTCCGGTTTGTCCTCTTGGGTGATTGGTTCATGCAAATCCTTGGAATACAAATGGACTTCCATCATCGGCTTCCAATAAGTGTAATTATCACCACTTGCTTGAACATATCTCCATCATGAATCATAGCTCCCTCCATCTTGTCTTACACAGGCTAAATAACGAAACTAAGAATTACCTATACTGAAAAATTTACCATAGTTAATAGGTCACTAAGTAGTTTCCCAAGAAAGAGAGGTGAGTCAACAGACACTCTTAATCCTTTTCTGATGTGGAAGATCAAACAACGCCGTAACCACAAAGCATGCTAAGAATTTTCTTAATTATGAATACGGTACCTTAGTATCCAAGAGTTCCAAGAGCTTTGATACCACTATTGAGAAATGCCATCATAATTTTTCTCCTTTGTGAACTCAAAATAGGCACTAAAGCATAAGTGTAAAAGTAATAACGCCATAAATTTTTTACGTGAATAAACCTCATTGGTGTGAGTAAGGAAAAATCATGGGACCTATTGGCCTCTTAAATCTCAACTATAATAATAATGGGAATACAAAATACAACAATATATCTTTAATTTTTGGAAACAAACGCTCTCTAAGGATCTTTCTATTTTTCTCTCGCAATTTCTCTCAAATGTGAGGCTTACTCCTTGCTTCGCTTCTGCCTCCGTTGCACTTCACCTCCTTTATTTATAGAGGGATTTCACCAATTGCACTTGGTAATTTTCAAAGGACCGAAGATTTTTTCCACAATGCATTTAATGCACAGATTTTGCTTTCCACCACTTGCAAATTTCATATTTCCATAGAAAGTAAATTTGTCAAAATTTACTGCACTGAAAATCATGTTCCTGTGGTAGTGAATTTGTACGTTCAAAAACGGTGCATCTTTGGTGCATGAAAGTCTATGGCTGGACCCACATTTTGGAATGACAAAAATCAATAAAAATGTAATCTTATTTTACACTAAAATCATCTATAGTTCAATCTTGCATTATAATGTACTTTTGTGTACTCGTGCAACCAACCAAATTCGTAATCTTTTTGTAATTCAAAATTTTGGAACACGATTACCCCTGATTGTTCCTTTCCTAAATTGGTTTGATAGTGTTTGTTGCAAATTGTAATGATATATCTTTTAGTACCTAATTTATTATATCATAAATGTCTGCAATTGGATCACCATGAAAATAATAGAATATAAAAACGTGACCATTATTTTTATTTTGAGGGAAAAATATTGAAAAATCCTTAAAAAATAATCTTTGAAACTAAAAATAAATTCGGGAATTAATTATGTGTAGAGATCTTAACATTTTATAAACAGTACCTATAATTAATTATGAAAAATCATGTCTACTTTATCCTAAAAAAATATTTTTTGATTTTTTATTATTTTTGTAGAAAAATACTTTTATTTATTTTGATTTATTTAAGAAGATAATTCTATGCGCGAAATGATTATTCTATGAAATTTTATGATTTGTGTAACATGAAAGGTTGAGTTGTTAATTAATACGATAAACCATTGCTTGAGTTAATTAAAAAAGTACAATAATAAAAAAAAGTAAAAAAATAGAAAGAAAATAAAAATAAAATCTCTATCTTACTGTCGTTAAAAAAAGAAGGAAACATACCCATCGCCATATTCAGAGGCTTATCAAGTAACCCCTGTAGCCACCGGCATGTGTCTTCAACACACAGTATTTCGGTTCGGCTCCACACCAAACGCAATAATAATAATAATAATAATAATAATAATATTAATATGACAATATCTCGTTGAACAATAAATGGAAAGGGGAAATTAAAAAAAAAAATCCTGAAATACTAATTTAATTTCTACACGAACTCTCGCTGTCGTCTTGCGTATCCATTAACACGCTCAGTGGCCACAACAATAGATTGCGAAAACCTTACACTAACTCGTGAATATCCGAAAATAAGAAACATAGGTTGTAACTTTAAATAGAAACTAGCCTGTAATCCATGCATACACATGGGTGATTTGGTTTTTTATTCAGTAAGTATTGGAATTTTTTTTTATTGTATGGTTGGAATAAAAGGAAACCAAAATAAGGATGAATATTTTCGATGAATAAAAGGAAACGAAAGAAGAGAACTGAATATTTATAATAATATTATGCTTACAAAAAAAATATTGTCTATACATGAAATAAACTATAACCATATTTAATTTGTGTTACTGTCTTTCCAATCTTTTTGCCTTCTGATAACTATTTCCTAGATTTTATCATAAGGCCTGAAGTAAAATGAAATTTCATCTCCATGGATGAAATCACTATCTGCCAAAAACTGATACTAAGGTCGAACAATGGATTTTTCGCCAATGCCAGGGTCAATGATGGTCACGTTCCATTGAAGGGGAGGGACATATTTTCTCAGGATTATCATATGTTGAACACAGGCATCAACATACGGTACAACACAGGGTGGAAGTGCCTACAGTAGAAATTGAAATAAGTAATACAATTTAATAAATATTGGAATAAGAGAGTCTGATTAGAAAATGAAGATTTACCAGTGGATAAGGGGCACCGAGCATGGATTGAGTAGCTTCTACAGTCCATACATATTTTCTTGTAGATAGCCGAGGTCTTCCGCACGTTTGCTGTTCTAGTGGCGGTGTGAAATGTAAGTTGAATATCCAGTTTTGGTCGCAAGCGTAAAAGTCGATGGTAGTAGATTCATAAATTTGCAAGTCTCTTCTGAACTCCGTCAGTCCATCAGCGAAGTAAAATTTCTTGTGGTGTTGCCTGACTTTGATTTGGTGAGTGCCTCCGTTGTCTTTGAAGTGAACAAATGGTGGAAAGTTCGGTGCCCACTGTCGGTGGTAAAAGCATGGTATTTCAATAATGTCATGCAAGAAAACATTTAAAAAGAGTATTGATACAACGTGAATGAATGAACAATAAGAATGAAAATAGATAGATAGTTAAGCTTACGTTGTCATGGTGAAACGCAACTATAAACTAGTAGATAACGGGTGGTCTGATAAGTGGTTGCCTTATCTGTAATGAGCCCAATGATAATAGCAATTTTTTTTTTTACAAACAGACGTACTTTATGAATGTGATTCTAAAGGATGAAGGTGGTGTTATTCTCAAAATACAGGAGTAAAGAAAATGAATGCCAAAAACATATAGAAAAAGAGAAGAAAGAATGCACTGAGGGTGTTGGGAGAAGTTGATACGAAGAACTTACAGTGCTCGAGGCAGTGGATGATTGTGAAGTCATGTTGGTAATGGCGAGGAGATGAAGATTGTTTTATAAGCACCAATATTGTGTTGAGAACGACAAGTGAAGTATCAGGGAAAAGTTGTATTTTGGCGTGAGCAGTTGGACTCAGGTAGCAGGTAATAAAAAGATGATGGCTGGTTTTTCTAAAGGGTTGTAACTGGCGGCTATTGGAGTGGCTCGGGAAGTGTAGATCATTCATTGTGGCGTGTGAATACTGAAAGCTAAGGGGCAGGTGAATGATTGTGATGCTAGAGAAGCAGTTATGATGTGCTGTTGTAAGGATATGAAGAGTTTGTTGTGCTTGTTGTGGATGAATGTCCCTACCCTTTTTCTGCATCATTCACCTAAACAGTGATGTCATTATTGTTTATTGTAGCAAATGATTTGTCTCGAAAATAATTCTCCAATAACTGTAGAAAAAAAAACTGATAATTCAAAATTATCTTAATCAGTCTAACATTGTATAAAATTACTAATGTTTTAAAATTCAGCTTTATTCCATGCCAGATATTTTTAAAAATTTTACCAAGGTGTGGAACTTATCCTGTCTATATGTATAGCAGCCAGCCATGAACCAACCAATCACAGGCTTGCTTCTATGCTGGGGAATTTTTACGGGAATGGACAATAGAGAACGACTTGTTTCTTAAATCTAATTTTGTTTGTTTTTAATAAATAATTTTAGTTAAATGCTGTTGAGATTTTGCTATTGAGACTTTTTGTTTCCACTCCTATAGCTTTTGTGACGTTAATTTACTTTGGTCTTGGACTAATTCCAGTTTAGCAGAATGATTAACTTTTTCTTTTGTTATTCGTACAAATCAAACCAAAATCTAATTTATTGACAGCAAAGTGTTGTTCCTCAAGTTAGTATTGACAGTGGGACAACCTGTTAATATTTATTACCTACTTAATAGCATCTCTTATAATGTAGTGATGAGTAGTATTACTTTTTTAAATTCATCAAAAATTTGAAAATATAAATTAATTTTCACATAATTAGGGATGTGTTTATGCATGGGTTGGCAAGTGGATAGGATGACTTACCCACAAGTTGATTTTCATCCCGTCCGGTGTAGCATAGTACTGGGTAATAACAGATAACACAAACTATCAAGAATTTTTTGTCTATAGCAACGCAAATATGACAATGTTTTGCATGAGTTAAATTTATCATTTTTATTCTTATACTAAGAAAAGTATAACAAAAGATAAATTGACTTTTTATTGATTTAATTAGCAGATAACAGAGTAACTTATTATCTTTAAATGTCAAATCTGTGCAAGTGTAAATCGAACAGTGGTATCATAAGAACCGTTTGCTAGTTGTTGTCCATCAGGACTGAAGCCAACATTTAGTACAACTTTAACATGATCTACATAATACAAACAATCGCAACAACACAAATTCCAGAGAATATGGCAATGAGATTACAATTGTTAGATATAATTGCAAATGCAATTTAAAACACCTTAATTTTTCTTTAGTGTAGAACAATGCTTGTAATTAATGTAAAAGGTGTGTGTGTAGATAGCATTGACACTCAAATTTGATGTTTATAAAATATCTATTATAAAAACTACATCAATGCATGGTGTTATTAGGATGTTATTGATTGTGAAGCTATATTGGCTAATTTACACACAGAAATGGAAAAAATAGGGGAAAATCAAATAATTATTCAATATTTGTCTTATCTAACATGTTGGGAATACGCAGTAAGTGTAGATGGACTAGAACACTTCGGAAATATTCAAGTACTAAAATAGGCTGTTATATCCGAGTAATAATATTGGAGTTAAGTCGTATAGCTTCTCACGTACTATGGCTAGAACCTTTTATGTCAGATATTGGTGCACAGACCCGGTTTAATTAATGGTCAATATTTAACAACGAAGAAAGTCTGCAATATTGATGTTGAAATATTAGAATGTCTGTGTTTGAAGTTGTATTTCATTTGTTAGAATCATTGATATGGTGATATAATCTTACATAATTTAACTATAATTGATGTGTTAGAATGATTGGCCATGGCAGATGTTATCAAGCTTTTTTTATTTATTGATGTAGAATTATGGAACATTTAAATGCAGTAAATGATATTGGTTACCTCATAATAGAAGATCCAATGTTTGAAGCTGAGGTATGGTTTATTGGCTGATATCATTTGAAATGTAGCTGCATATTATAGGGTGGATGAATTAGTGTTAAATATAGTATTATGCAGAATAATAATTGACATTGTATAGAGATTGCATTTACCTTGTTAGATTTTTGAAGACCTCTTTGAAAACCACATTGGTGGTACAGGCCAATGTTTTTTGGTCTTTATCATGTATTAAAACTTTTAATCCTTTTTTTTTATTTGACCCTTAATAATGCAACATATAATTGGTCATGACTAAAGACTGGTTTTGGTAAGTAAAGTCCAACAATGGATAGTGATTGGCCTTGAGACTTGTTAATTGTCATTGCATAAGAGAGCATTATCGAAAATTGTTTTCTTAAAAGCTTAAAAGGTCATGGTGATTGAGAAGGGGACATGAACATTCCCAGAATATAAACATTATGGCCTATATTTTTCCCAAAAATTATGTCAGCTGCAATAACGTGTTTTGCTAGCCTTGTTACAATTAATCTAGTGTCATTACACAGTCCTTGAGTTTGATCTAAGTTTCTTAACAACATAATAGGTGATCCAATCTTTAGTTTGATAGAATGATTGGGCAAGCCAGATGTTGTCAATGAATTAAGAAATTTGATAGTTAGTGAGCTTAAATGACAACTTTCTATGGTTTCTGATTTTTCTACTGAGTTTGAACTTAGATATTCCATATGTTCACCTATGATCATTTTTGTAATTAGTATATGAAGTTAATAATAAATATAAATAAAATCAATAAAGATAGTACATAGCTGGTAATTATGCATAATGGCAAATGAAGTAGACACAATTTACATTTAAGGGAAGCCAAATTAATTACATAGAAATTAAGGCAATTATATAAGTGATGTTGTGATTACCTGGGATCAATGATAGTATATAATCATTGACTTGTTGGACTGTTTCATTTGTTGAAGCTAATATTGCTCTAAATTGGAAGAATTCAAGGTTGTTGTGATAGTGACATAAACCTGGAAATGTGGAATTAACTATCCCATGGATTGGATCATCATATTCTGATATCAAGAGATCTTATGGGATTTCCACTATAGCATAACCATCATTTGGATTTCCAATAATTTCATCTCCAATGTCTAAAATCCACTGTGCAAATGTGGCAATTTCTTCTTTATCTGTTGCTTGTGTGTTGCTTTGTAAACGCATATTTTTTGTTAGTGTTAATACCTGACAATGATTCCATAGATAAGAGGAATTTATTGTTGCATGAACAATGTCAGAGCAACTGCCCCTAGGAATGACTGGTAGAATTTTCCAGAAATCTCCACCTAACACCATAACTTTACCTCCAAAGATCTGATTTGAACTTGATTTACCTTTAATAATATCTCTTAGACTTTCATCAAGTGCTTCAAAACAAAATTTGTGAGTCATGGGTGCTTCATCCCAAATGATTAGACATGTTTGATTTAGTAATTCAACTAGTTGACTTCCTTGGTGTATATTACATGTTGAGTCTTCAAAAATTGGAACAGGGATCTTGAATTTGGAATGTGCAATTCTATCTCGAGGCAACAATAGAGAAGCTATGCCGCTAGAAGCAATCATAATAACAATTTTGTTGTCTGCTCTTAATGAACTTGCTAGTGTTTTCCAAATGAATGTTTTTCCTGTACCTCCATATCCATATAGGAAAAACATGGCACCTTCATCCTTGTTGACAACTTGAATAATTTGTTTATAAATTGATGCTTGTTGATCTATAGTTATGGATATGTATTTATGAGATGTGAAAGAAGAATTAATGAAATGTAAAATAAATTTGATTAATAGTAGATTGTAATCTTAGAAACAAATAGAAAATAGAATATTGGTATAGCAATTTTGAATTTAAAATGTAAGGTAATGTGCCCTATCATGATTTTAATTTTTTGTTCTGTTTATGTTGTTAGTATTGTTCTTAATGTTTTTTTCTGCAGATATAGCATTTACATATGAATAGGCACATTACTTGTCATTTTAGAAAAAATATGTAGAAATTCTGATCTAACCTCATCAGTATTGTAATTTAGCTATGATAATATCAGACTATTGTCTAGAAAACTTGGCCAATTTTCATCTTCAAGATATGGCATTGAAGGATAGTCTCTAAGTGACTTTTAATTGGCTTGCAACAGTTGTTCGATTTCAAGCAACACCAAATTTTTCAAATGGTCATCATTAAGATGTATCTCTAACAGGTCAGAACTACTTTGTTAAATTATGATTATTATAAATGGGATTTGATATAAAAATATAATTGAACTAACCTGTATTTGTTGTTGTTTTCCTATTATGATATGCAATGTCATCAGCTAACCAATGCCAAGTTTGGTCCCAAACTTCTTTAGGTTTGTTCATGATACCTGTTAAAAGCATTAACACAAATAGCTTTCTCAAATAATGTGTTGTGACCCAGTCTTTTGCTTCTTTGATTGCTTCAACAAATTCTCTATCATCTTGTAAAAAACTCATAAAAGCGTGCTTCTCTATATGTAGGATATTGAACATTTGCAACTGTTCTTATATCCTCAAATGAGGTTGGGCCTTTGCAAACAGTGAGCATCATCCTTAAATAAAATAATTCTCCTATAGTTAATGGAACCCATAGTAGTCTGCCAATAGTGTATCCTTTTTTTCTAAGTTGCCAGGATCTTTTTTTTTCTGATTATATACGAACTTAGCAACAAATTTTGCATAAGAGTTCTTCCTTCAGGAAAGCTTTGGTTGCTATTCATCCAAGAAATAAAATTTGAATTATAGATGCTTGGCTTAGACAGTACATCGTCAATATCATTATGGTCTTGGTAAAGAACAAAATGTTGTCCTGGAAGATGGAAATGCAATCTTTCAACAACAGGCTTTCTACCATGTATTGGAAAACCAAAGATTCTCCAGATAGTTTCATAGGGAGAAATGTATCTGCCACGAAGATCCATGAATTAAAACAATATTGGTCATATGAATTAAATATTACAAATTAATGTTACCTACAATCTAGATATTCTTTGATCTCATCATTCTGGGTTGTAGCATGGTAAATTGCATCATTGTCATCATGAACTATAACAACAATGACTCTATCATATCCTTTGTTTATGTACTTGAATAAACATTTGATAGAAGTGTTTTGGTTACACCATTCAATATTGATGTGGGCTTGGTATCTTCTAAGTAATTTTGGATTGTAAGGTACAATATATCTGTTATCAATTGTAACACCATTTTTGGAAATTGTCTGACCATCGTCTCTTCTATGATAGACTAGATAACCATCAGCATCAGTATGGGGCTGAAACATTTTAGGATAGAAACAACTACACCTACCTTCTTTCATGCATGGAGATTCTCTTCGCAGAATTCCGCATAGGCCATGAAACATATGGTTTTGTACTAATGTATACAGTTCTGGGTCATCTTCCTGTGAAGGTATCTCTGCTGATGTTATTTGATCAATATCATCTGAAGATGGATATTTATTGTCGGGGTGTAAAAACAACAATAAATGGACATGAGGAAGTCCTCGTTTTTGAAATTCTATTGTATACATATATGCCATTAAAAAATATTGATAAACAACTTTTAAAATGATTAGTTTTCTTTATGTCGTTAGTATCAATAGTTGCATATATATATTGAGACCTGATGTCAGATGAGTAGGCAAAAAAAAAATTGATCTATAAGTTGGATTGGGAAAAAATTGGAGAAAATTACATGCAACTACTTTTTCCAGCAGATGATTCTTTGTTAGGTCAGAAAGCATTTGTCCATACTTCAATTTAAAAACTCGCGAGAGAATGTCTAGTCTATTTGTTGCTTTCAAATTTAATGGTGTCAGTAATTTACGAATTTCAGGCCAATTTGGACTGCAGGTTAAAGTAATAAAAAGATTTGGGAAACCAAAATGGTTGCATATGGCCATACTATCAAAATAAAGTTGATCCATGTATCATGGGCTTCCAACAAACGTTGAAGGCAAAACCACCCTTTTACCTTTTTGTAAGCCTTTGGTGGTACCAGCATCCAATGACTGTTGCAAGCTGCAAAACTTGTTAACTCTAAGTTTTTTTTGGTTGTTTCTGATGAAGGAAAGTCTTTTTGATTCAACCATAGTATACCCTTCAACCACAAATTGCTGGAAGAGTTTCCTAGAGTGCAACAAAGTTTGTGCTTCATTTGACATGCATTGTAGTCTAAAAGCAAACCACTCCCTCATTGTAAGACGATTTCTCTTTCTTTTTTGACCACTTGATGTAGCACGATGAAGTATGTCAGGTCTATATCCATCTTCGCCATAAGGAAATAATAGATGGTATTGTAAACCTAGATAGCTAGAATGCAATTCATCTATCCTTTTTAATTGGCCATTCCGAGTCTCAAGAATAATATCTCTTCTTGAATATGTATCAAAATCACCTGCAATAAGTGCAGCTACTTCTGAAACAGTAGGCACATTATATATACGACCATCTTTTTCATGGTCAGCAATCAATTTTAGCCTGATATTATGTACTTCACTATGTGCCAATCTATCTCTCGCCATTCTAAAACTTTTTGCATGGGTGTTGTGTTCATCTAGCATTTGACTTAAACTTGAAACAATACATGCTGGAATTTTGTTATGTTGGCTGTAAAATGGGATATAAAAATGCATAATTTAGACAACATCAATGTAAAAGGAAGAATTAAAGAATTAAATATGCTTCATTAATGATGTGCTTTTACAATAATAAGAATTAAAGAATTACTATCTGATGGCATTAATTCTATTTTGCACTTCATTATCTGTGTCAAAGATATATAATTGTGCAAATTTAGGTTTTTTTCCAGGCATTGGTAATAGATTGCCTATCCTGTGACATCGTTGGCCTTGAATTCTAATTGTAGGAGGTCCCCTTGAATCATTTATTGATTTGTCTAGCTTAATACCAGTAGCAGTAAAGGCAAACATCATGTTATATGTCCGTATATGTTGTTGATAATTTTTACTATCAGCTACATTATGATCAAACAAAAGTTGCTGGAGATGATTTAGGGGATTTTGTAGTAATGGAAGTTCAACTTTACCATCTCCACAACATAAGTTGAACCTTGGGCTTGAACTATTCTTATGTTTTGATATTCTTTCATTATACCACATGTTTGCATTAGTGTCTACATTGCATGAGTTGATCACCAAGTTCAAAATACCCTGAAATTGTTTAATGAAATACTCCAATATGATGCCAAGAATTGCTACCATTTCCAGAACAACATGTAAATTGTTAGATGATAAATAAAAATGCTTTTTGAAAGTTGGAGTCATAGTAGGTGAAGTGGCTAATTTTAGTAAAGGTGGCAACAAATGGTTAGAGTTAGAATTGTTACCTTCTATGTTAATTGTAGGATCATTAACTGGGAAGTCACAATGTACATCTCCAACAGAACCAACAGAGTCCGATTCTGTGAAAATTGTAGTTAGATATAATCATTACATGATAATCTCGAGAAAACAATTGGATAGAGAAGTTTTTTAGTAGTACCTTGTGTTGATTCAAAATTCACATTGTCCGATGAATCAGAAACAATTACTTAAAAATAGGGGTAAATCAAAGTTAGGTGCAATGTATGACCATAATTTAGATATAGTTAATAAACATATTTTGTTAAATATACATAATTTTGATGTTTTGGGTATAATAATATACGATGGAAATATGATGGAGTAGATGTCAATCTAGTTTTAGATTGCATGCAAGTTATAGTTTGGTTGCCTTTGTAGAACTAAATTTGTATAACAAACATCCTGGTGAAGGGTCCAAAATTTTAAAGATTGTATTTAGGTAATGTTAGCTGATAATTCATTCTGAATGGCATATATAACTTCTTACAATCATCTTTTGCGTTTTGTGGAGCCGGGTGTAGAGTTGTGTGAACAGGGAATTGAGCATGAGTATGACATTTTTGCTGCATGATATGTTTTCTCTTCATTCGAGCTTTTGTTGATTTTGACTTGTTTGTATATACATTGTTATCCATGTTGTTCATGTGAATTGTTGATGATGTTACAGGTTTAAAGTTTAATAGAGGATGGATGGTGGAATGGAGCAAGAGATGATAATTTGAAATTTTAAAAGTATGGATCAAAAGATTGGAAGATAAAGGAAACGCTTGCATGGCCAACTAAAGCCATAGTTAAAAATTGACAGCTGCTTAAATGCACCATACTTTTTTCACAGTGACATATGCATGTATAGGCATGAGGTTGTTGACATTGATAGAAAAAGTGATATGAAAGATGTTGTGTATGGCAGGAGTAGGCCGTCAATGTAGAAACATCCAGTCACCTTTTTTTTTTTCCATGAATTAATTGTATGTTGTACTTTTTATAAAACTTTATGGATATTAGAAATATTAAGTTTGCCATTTTTCAAAGTTGGATTAAGTAAAATATGGCACATCAAAGAACAAATGATTGTAAGAAAAAATTTAAACCCAGGTTAAAGGACAAATGGCTTTCCCCAGTTTTGTTAAGTATAACAACGATAAAATGGAATGGTTTTTTATTTTATTGATAGGTACTCACTAAAATATAACCATCATAATTAACTTGTTTAACTCATAAGATCGGTGAATTTATCTGCCCATTCTGTTGCCTGTTTTTTTTTTGTTAGTATTTTTTGCCTTCTAATTTCCTACATTTTTCTACTTATTTTGTATTATTTTATCAACTACTTTGCAAGTATTCTCAAGTTGGGACGCCTATTGTCAAAGTAAGCATGTCTTATAATGCAGAAGCACATACTTTTCCTTTAAAATTTTGGTGTCAACTTTCATTCCTTATTTAAAAAAAAAATTTGTTCTTTGTAATATGTTTGATGGGACATTTTTCCAATTGAAAATAGAATTTAAATTGCAGAATAGTACGATATAAAATGAAATGCATAATAAGAAGTACTCTTTACATCCCACATTGACACATGCATAAATATGCCAATCTTTAATGAATGTTATGAGGCACACTACAAAAAGAGAGGTTCCTTAGAGAGTGCACTACTATAGAAAGACAGCCCGCTCCTTAGACAGTGTATGTACATCTTGCAAATAACCATTCATTCAATTTTAGCATGTTTCACTAATTTGTTAGATGAAAGTTGTGCAGGTGAAATCTGAGAGCTTCTTGCTTCATCATCACATTCCTGAGATGGTTGTCGCTTTGTTGGTGTTAAGGGGAGTCCGAGAAGTGGATCATGGTCTGCTGTTCCAGACATGGATTGCTGCTTAAAAGATAGACCAATCACTGACTTGAATTAAAAATTGGCAGTTGTACAGTTTTTTAATGGGATAGCAGCAACAAATATCAAATTGAAAAGGGAACATTATATTTTCAGCTTACAGATTCATGGTGATAAGGATCATTGGAATCAGGGATTGCAATATCGATCTTGGAAGATGCCTACATGACATATACAACAACATTATATTTGTATCCCAATAACAGTTGAAAGATACTTCACAAAAAAGTACCTCAGCATCAGGCAGTAACTCCATTATAGTGTTAATCAAACTTAAGTCACGTGAGTATTTTAGAACAACAACATTCCTGAACTTTGGTTGAACCTTGACTTTAAAGGCAAACACATAACCCAACAACTTATCAAGTCCTTTTGGTGATGCATTTAAATCGACATCACCATCCTTACATAAAGAAAATAAGTTTGTGCATTAAATATTTGCTCTCAGATTACGTAGTAAGGAAAAAATGTTCATCCTTTCAAGATTCAAAATTGATGTTTGCTAATGTAAGGACTTACAACTATTTTTAACCTATTCACTTCATCAGCTGATTGTCCAATTAAGTTAGTGCATTCATGGTCCCAGAAAAGAAATTTGGTGCTTTCCTCCTTGTGGCTGACCATCACCTCAAGTCTATACCTGGCAACATCCATAATAGTGTAAAAATGAGATGTACGTGAAGGTAATAGAAATATAAAAAAGTTTTCAAATGACCTCAACATAGCTTGTTCATTATATTTGCCACATGCGCATGTGAACACAATAGTGTCTATATCAGTTTTTTTGTGACATTGGATGCAAGCTGGATAACACCATGAATGATTTTCCATAACAATTCTGGTAATGGTGGCCACGGTAACACAAACAATATCCTGATGGAAACAACATAGTAAATGGATTGATCACCAACTGGTTGATGTGTTGAATCAATGCAAAACATAAATAAGACCAGTACTTCTGTAATGTTGTTAATCTCAAAAATGCTTTTTGCCTCAGCCTTATAAAAAAAATGCATCATTTGATGATAATTGGCTAGAACCTGAAAGCTGTGAACTCCCTTGACCGCGAGGTGTCATAACTGAGTGGACCTCAATGCCTAATTCAGAAAGCCTAGACATATAGAATTAATATGAAAGGCCAGGCAAAAATAACCAAACTAAGTTAATCACATGAGCAAAATACCTATCTTTGAATTCTTGAATTTCGTCCACCAGTTCATTACTAACTAACTTTGAAGCCTTCAAAGAATTACTCACTGACGGTGGATACGATCCTACAAATGCCAAAAACATAAATATAAGATGCCATATAAGAAGCAAAAGAATGGACAAATTCCACATGAGACTATACCCTGGGCTTCTTTAATTCTAGCATGGGTCAACAAAACAATTATCGGGCCATCACTTTGACACTCATTTAAGTACTCTAAGAACTGCAAGCAATAATCTTCCCACAGAGTGCAAGATAGCAATTGTTCGCTGCTATAAAAAAATGATGGTCACCGTATTAGTATATAATAATCCAACATGGATATAAGATTCAAAGGTTGGAAATTAAATTGACACAACCATTAATAACATAGGACCCAAAATTTAAAAATCAAAGGGAAAATTGGACAACATAACCTCAAGTCCTTCAGTTTAAAAACAACCCTTGTACTCCTTGATGAAACATGGCGGAAGACAACCTCATCAACAACACCAATAATGTCTTAAGAAATTTGAAAAATGAAAGTCATGTTATAAAAAGATGGCTACAAATTACAGAAAAAAGTCAGCAGCCAAATTGTAGCTGAACTTACCAACCAACAGGCCAGGTTGAAAGTGGCCAACAATGATATTGGAAAATTGAGTAAAATTGTATTTTTTTTTTAAAGGAACATTGTCCAAATGAGTTTGTCTAAGAACAATAACTCCAGTAAACACCAATTTATATTGGTGGTCACAAACTCTGTATTGACCATCATTCTTCATGACTTTAAAATTGTGCATCACATGAGTACAATTCTCTTTCAAAACCGACTTCCAAGACTTCAGTTGGTCTCTCTTACAAACCACGTGAATTTGATCACCCTGGTCATGGGCAAAGTATGAAACAAACTGTTAGAATGGTAAATCATGGACCAAAGACAAAGAGAGGCTAAAAGCATACATCTGAGTCCACTATAATCATCTCAGCTTGTTCAGACTTATTTGGCATTCCAACAAACCAAAGGTCAGTTATCCTGACAACAAGTTTAAGGGTTTCTTTTGATCCATCGATGTCCTTTATCTTGTCAAGAATGCGAGCTATAATTCTGCATAAAAATGACACAAAAATGTATAATTTCCAGCACAAAAGAAATAGATAATATGATAACAACAAACACAATGAGCACGCAAGAAAGCAACAATAAAAATTGCCCAAAAAAAACTAAAGCAGAGATTAAAGAACAAATGCCTTTCCTTAATTTGTTATAACAGGTTTGGGACAACAAAAGCAACAAAATAACACTAAAACCAACTAAATAACGAAGAAGAGAACATTGAAGAGGAAAAAAAAACAGTATAAACATGTAAAAAAAATGTGTACGACAACTTGTATAAACAAATTTAAAAGGAAGAAAACATGTATAATAACAAAGCAACCAAAAATGCTAAAACTTCCAACAACAAAAAGATGACAACATTGAATAGGAAAACAATACCGTATTAGGCACACCACAATAGTGCTAATGTGTTACAACTGGAAACAAAGAAAGTGAATAGTATTAGTAAGGAAGCAAACATGCATAAGAGCAAATAGAGGCAATTAGTAACCAAACAAACATACATAAGAGCAAAGGGTACAAAAACCTTGCCTGCTGGATGCTTCTTCGTGACGACATTCAACAACCACCAAGCTGAAGAAAACATGCATAATAGCAGGAATAAAAATTTAAACCTTTCATGCTGAATGAAGTACATTGTAAATGTTGAATAACAGCAAATAAAAGTAACAGAATGAAGGCAGGGAAAAAAATAAAAACAATACCGTATTAGGCACACAACAACAGTGCTAATGTGTTACAATTGGAAACAAAGAAAGTGAATAGTATTAGAAAGGAAGCAAACATGCATAATAACGAAGCAGCCAAAAATGCAGCAAAGGGTAAAAAAACCTTGCCTGTTGGATGCTTCTTCGCGGGGGCATTCAAAAACCACAAAGTTGAAGAAAACATGCATAAGAGCAAATAGAGGCAATTACTAACCAAACAAATATGCATAACAGCAAAGGGTACAAAAACCTTGCCTGCTGGATGCTTCTTCGTGGGGACATTCAACAACCACCAAGCTGAAGAAAACTGAAGAAGGAAGAGGCAAAGGATGATACAAATGAAGAAACGGGTTTTCTTGACGGGACATTTGATGGAGAGCAGAGGAAGCAAGCGTGTTGCAGAGTGCAACCGCCATACGTCAACACCAACATGACTGGAGACGGCTGGAGAGCGAGACACGTGGCCTTGTTTAGAGAAGAAAATCGATTGACGATCGGAGAGCGAGACACGTGGAATTGTCCACAGAAGAAAACAGGTTTAAAACTTGGAGGGGCAAAAAGACCAAAAAACCAAGAAAAGTGCCACATGTCAACATTTGAAGCATGGGCATAATAGGCTTTTCATTGGACTACTCTTTTATTATAGATATATTAGATTTGGGAAAAGTATTGATATAATGAAACGAAAAAAAAAATGCAACAAAGATAACCTTTGAATAGTGGCTGAAATATGAACCCACCTAAGCCCTACTGCAACATGTGCATGAGTGAGAAAAAAAACTAGTACTCCACCTTTATAGTTTCTTTCTTCAGTGATTTTTCCACTATTTTTTTTTTCTCTCTTTGCTTTTCTTATTCTTATGAGCGGTCGTGGGTCTCCTTTTATAGACCAAAAATAACTTGATCTTTAAGTAACTAATTGATTCCACTATATCATGATCTCCTTGTTTTTAAACTTGTAACTTCATGATCTTATCTTTGAGTGATCATATTATTTTCTCTAGTTACTCCAGTATAACTGAAATATCCTCTAATGGCCCAATCTTCTTGTAACTATCACATCTTCTATCTTTTTTTTTCAAAAATATTTTAAATATTTTTTATTTAAAAGATAAAAAATAACTCAGATAAAATTAAGTATTCACACATAGTAAATTGAGGTACCCATTTTATGATAAACTTTCCTTCATTTTTGTTCCTCTAGTAGTATTTCCAATAATTGCAATGACTTCTTTATTTCTTCATGTTAAACAAAACAAGATTTTTTAGATACAAAAAACAATTGCCCCTCTTTACTAATTTCTTGTCAAATAATCTAAATAATGAAATTTTTAAGATTATTATGGCAAGAAATGAGTAAACAAGTGAATCAATTTTATTCGGAAGCTCAATACAAGAGCCATACAAGATTTTTGCTAATGCTTCTCGAGTTCTGGACTTGAATGCAGTTGCTAGGTCAGTGTTGGGCTTTGAAAGTATATGTGTCGATGCTATTTTTGGACTTTGAATGTAGATGTGTCGGTGTTGTTTCTAGGATTTGAATGATGTTTTTGGGCTTAATGCAGGGTAGCAGTGTTCTGGCTTGGCGTAGGGTGCTGGTGCTAGTTCTTGGCTTGATTCAGGGTGTTGGTGCTGGTTTTGGCCTTTGAATGCTAGTGTTGGTGCTGGTTCCAGGCTTGGTGCAAGTGCTAGTGTTGGTTCCGGGCTTTGAATGTTGGTGGCAGTGTTGGTTTTGGGCTTGATGATGTTGAGTGTCGGTGAGGTATCTAGGCTGCAAGGTTGATGGCCAGTGAGGTATTCAGGCTAAGAATTCATGGATGAGTAGAACTTTAACTTGCACTTTTGTCTTAAGTGAGACATGGGGTTAATAGTATGTTGCTACAAGCCTTTGTGAGTAAATGCAATGTCACCTTGTTGGATGCACTTTGAGAACTCATTGAGCATACCTTGACTTTCCAAAGCTTATCAAAGTATTTGTAATTCTTTTTATTTGAATGTTTGACATGTATTTCCTTTCGACATGTTCTTATAAAAATGCAAACTAATAAAGGGAAACAAACAATTTTATTCAAGATAAGGTGAAACAGTTACAAGGATAATACAACAAAGAAAAGAAAAAATGATATGTACAACAAATTTAGAGAATGGAAACATTAGTGGATGACTTTGCTGCTGGAGTGACGCTTTCCAAATGTTAATGTTAGTAACACATGTCAGTAACTTTGACTGTTCGACAATAGACTTCAGAGAAAAATTATTTTTAACACTCATTTGCCCCAATTTCTTGCTCCACACCTTCTCAAGATGTCCCTTTCAACTTGGTAGGTTACTCTAACTTTGCCTAGATCGCCCTCTCAGGTTATAAACCTAGTTTTGTTTTTTCGTTTTTGTTTTTTTTTCTCTAACTTTTGCCTAGATTTCCCTTTTGGGTTTTCAATCTAGCATAAAACTTATTCATTGCAACGGAATTTACCGGATATGAGAATTGTTTACCATCCATGTTTGTGAGGATCAAAGCTCCTCCTAAGAATGTTTTCTTGACCACATAGTGTCCCTTATAATTTGGTGTCCATTTACCAAGCCTGTCTTTTTTGTTTGGAAGAATCTTCTTCAGAACCAAATCTCCCACTTGAAATTCCTTGGGATATACCTTCCTTTCAAATGCTTTCTTTAATCTCTTTTGGTATAACTGGCCATGGCAAATCGCCTTCAACATTTTCTCCTCAATAAAATTTAATTACTCAGAACAAATTTGGACCCACTCTATTTCTTCTAACTTTGCTTCCATCAATACTATTAAAGAAGGGATTTCAACTTTAATGGGTAAGATTGCTTCCATCCCGTATACTAAGAAAAATGGAGTTGCACCTGTTGAAGTGAAAACTGAGGTATGATACCCATGTAAAGCAAATGGTAGCATTTCGTGCCAATCTTTGTATGTCACCACCATCTTCTGGATTATCTTCTTGAGATTCTTGTTTGCTGCTTCAATTGCCCCATTCATCTTTAGGAGATATGGAGAAGAATTATGACGTTGGATTTTGTAATCAACACATAATTTTGTCATCATCTTGTTGTTCAGGTTGGTGGCATTATTAGTTATTAGCTTGCTTGGCACGCCATAGCAACAAATCAACTCCCTTTTGATAAACTTCACTATCACATTCTGTGTTACACGAGCATATGAAGCGGCTTCCACCCACTTAGTGAAGTAGTCAATCGCAACTAGGATGAAGTCATGTCCATTTGATGCTTTTGGTTTGATGGGACCAATGACATCCATTCCCCACATTGAGAATGGCCTAGGGGAAGCCAAAACATTTAAGGAAGTAGGTGGAGCATTGATATTATCTGCATACGTCTGACACTTATGACACTTCCTCACATAACTAAAGCAATCAACCTCCATTGTCAACCAATAATAACCAACTCTCAAGATCTTTCTTGCCATGGCATGCCCATTTGTGTGGGTGCCAAATAAGCCTTCATGAACTTCTTTGATAATCCTTTGTGCTTCAGCTATATCTACGAATATGAGTAACACCATGACATGATTTCTCCTAATAACACATCTCCATTCAAAAAGAAACTCATTGCTAGCCTTTTCAAGGTTATCTTATCATTCTCTAAATCACCTAGTGGATATTCTTGACTTTTGATATATTTCTTAATATCATAGTACCATGGTTTTCCATCTAACGCTTCCTATACCAATTGGCAATATGTTGGTTGTCCATGACATTAGATCTTTATGTGTGACATGTATTCATCCTTGCTCAATGCAAACATAGAGGACAAGGTGGCTAATGCATCCACCAACTGATTATTTTCCTGAATGATATGATCAAAAGAAATTCCCTCAAATTTCTTCATCAATTCCTTAATGTAAGTGTGATAAGGAATTAGCTTGGTATCTCAAGTTTCCCATTCACCATTCAATTGGTTAATGACCAAGGCCGAGTCACCATAGACCTCAAATTTTTTAACTTTTGATTCTACGACTTCCTGAACCCCCAAAGTACATGCTTCATACTCTACCACATTATTTGTACATTCAAAGCACAACCTTGTTGTGATTGGGATGTATTGTTTTTCTGGGGAAATTAAAATAGCTCCAATCTCGTGCCCTAGTGCATTGGATGCTCCATCAAACAACATGATCCATTTTCTTTCTTTTGGTGACTCTTCCTCCTGAAGCACCACCATAATGTCTTTGTCGGGGAATTCACATTATATTGACTGATAATCATTTACGGGTTGATGTGCTAAATAATTTTCCAGAGCACTACCTTTAATCGCCTTTTGAGTCACATACACAATCTCATACTCCAATAAGAGAACCTGTCATCGAGCAATTCTCCCTATAAGAGAAGGCTTTTCAAAAATGTATTTAATTGGGTCCATTTTAGACACCAACCAAGTCGTATGGCTTAGCATGTATTTCCTTAAGCAATGAGGTGCCCACGCTAAAACACAAAAAGTCCACTTTCATAATGAATATATGGACTCATAAGTAAACTTTTTGCTCAAATAATAAATGGCACACTCTTTTCTTCTAGACTCATCATGTTGTCCTAACACATAACCGATAGACCCATCCAACACTGTCAGATACATAATCAGAGGCTTTCCAGGGACTGGTGGAACCAAAACTGGGAGATTTTGCAATTGTTTTATTTTCTCAAAGGCTTCCTAGAAATCATTGTTCCATTCCATTGGTTGATTTTTGCACAACAGCTTGAAGATAGGTTCACACGTGGTTGTTAACTATGATATAAATCGAGCAATATAATTCAGCCTCCCTAAGAAACATTGAACATGTTTTTCACTGCAAGGAGGTGGCATGTCCAGAATTGTGTGAACCTTGTCAAGATCCACTTCAATTCCTCTTTGGCTGACTACAAACCCCAATAACTTTTCCAACTTCACGCCAAAAGTCCACTTGGCGGGATTAAGTCTCAACTTAAACTTCCTTAATTGCTCAAACAACTTTTGTATATGAATTACATGATCTTCTTCATTTTTCAATTTGGCAATCATGTCATCTACATAAACTTCAATCTCTTTATGAATCATGTCATGGAAAAAGGTCACCATCGCTCTTTGGTATGTTGCCCCAACATTCTTTAGTTTGAATGGCATGACCTTATAACAAAAAGTGCCCCACGGTGTAATGAATATGGTTTTCTCCCTATCTTCTTCTACCATCTTGATCTAATTATAAGCAGAATAGCCATCCATGAAAGAAAAGCATGTATATTTGGTTGTATTATCCACCAGCATGTCAATACGGGGTAATGGGAAATCATCATCTGGACTGGCTCTATTTAGATCTCAGTAATCAACACATGTTCGTACTCTTCCATCCTTCTTTGGAACTAGCACTATGTTAGCATCCCATTGTGGGTATTTGGCAATGAAAAGAAAGCCTGCATCCAACTACTTTTAAACCTCCTTTACTTTTCAAAGATAGTTCAGGTTTCGTCCACCTTTACTTTTGTTTAACCGAAGGACATTCTGGCTTTCATGGCAACTTATGCTCCATTATCCTAGCATCAAGACCTGGCATATCCTGATATGACCAAGCAAAAACATCGCTATAGTCTCATAGGAGCTTTATCAATTTGGGGCGTTTACTTTCATTCATAATTTTGCCAACTTTGACCTCTCTTTTCTCTTTTCAATCCCCAAATTAACCACCTCAGTCGTTTCTTCATGGGGATTGATCTCTTTAGCCTCTTGTTCCACCAATCTCAGTAGTTCAAGGGAAGGTTCCAAATCATCCTCAATTTCCTCATCCACCTGATTGTCAAGGCACTCAAAACTACGTGATGCAATACAAGCATTATCACTTTCAAGCACATTATTTTCAAATTAGCATTATTTAAGATTGAGATAGAAGCATTGAATGAGACAAAGAAAATAGAAGAAAGAAAATATATACTAGAAACATAATTCATTTTTATTTATGATATATTGAAAGGAAAAAAGAACCCTTATTTAACAAAGTAAATATCCTAAAGCCTTAGGCAGAGCAATAGGATTAGTACTACAAAAATTACTTTAATTTTGAATTGAAAATCATATGAAGCTCAATAATCTCCCAATTGCTAAGCTCAGCATTTGGCGGGCAAGCATGAACCCAGTTGATGTGTTCATCCTTAAAAATGTCTCATTCAACAATAGCTATCAAACTGGGAATCTCAAACCTAACACTTCAAAAACTCTCCTACAGGTCACATATAGGGATCCCTTCAGTCCTTGGCTCCATATTCTCCAAGCTAACTAACCTCTTTTCTTTTTTTCTCATGTGCAATCCTCCTCTTGTCCTCCTTTGGAGGTTTATAGCCCAAACCAAAGCAGTCCTTATTTTCAATCAAGTTAGGCAGCGGGCTTAAGCCTTGTGCATTTCTTCCTAATCCATTCCGATAGTGATACTCATTCTCAAGCATAACTTTTGCCACCATCATGGATGCACTTGATGGTTGGAATTTTGAGATGGTTTTTCCCTCCTTCACATAAGTGGCATTGGCAATTTCAAGTCCCTGAAATGAGGGTTTGCTAACCAGCAAGTCCTCTTCATAAAAAATAATTACCAATTTTTCATCAACAACAAATTTGACATGTTGCTGAAAGGTAAAAGGTAGAGCCCTTGTGCAATGAATCCAAGGTCTTCCAAGAAGGCAACTATAAGCTGGTACAATGTCCATTACTTGAAATACTACCTCAAAGGTAACATGACCGATGTGGATAGGTAGGCTTATTTCACCAATTACCTTTCTATGTGACCCATCAAAAGCCCTAACCACCAAAGCACTTGGCCTTATGTAGGATTCATCATATGGTAACTTGGTGAGTGTTGTCCTCGGCATCACATTCAAGGAAGAACCATTGTCAACTAGCACTTTTGCCAAGATATGATCTTTGCATTTCATTGATATGTGCAAGGCCTTATTATGCCTTGCTCCTTCCACATGTATCTCATCATCAGTAAATGTGAGGTGGTTACTAGTAGTGATGTTTCCAACAATCCCTTCAAATTTCTCTTCAGATATATCATGAATAAAATGAGCCTCATTCAATACCTTGAACAACATCTTCCTGTGAGGTTTTGAATTCAGTATAAGTGACAATAGTGATATCTTGGCAGGAATGCGATTCAGTTGGTCTATCACTGCATACTCACTTTGTCTAATGAACTTTAAGAATTCATTAGCCTCTTCATCATAAACTTATTTTCTTCTTTCCTCTTGCTTCTTTGCCTTCTCTTCATCAACCACTTCGAGATCTATCCTTTCTTTTCATTTCTCCTCATTCCTCATATGGAGTGTATATTCAACCACTTCAAGTCATGCTACCAACTCCTGCAATATTTGTAACATTAGGAGTTTCTTTTCCATCATATCCATCAACACAAACTTCCACACCATACTTCCATGGCACTGCTTTGTTGTCTTTCTATGGGAAAGCCTTCGATACTTGTATAGTGATAGACGTGGTGTGCTAAGAGTTAGGGAGGTGACACCCTTAGTATAATGGATAACTAAAGGCTTAGGAAACATCGGTGATGTGTCAATCGTCGATGCATTGCTTTCACAATATCCTACTTGCACTAATTTCTTATCCATTTTAATTACTGATTAGCCTTAATTGTCAAATTAATTATGCAGTTTTATCATTTAGGCCTACTTGACTAATTTTGTGTTTTTAATTTAATTTTAGGAGAATTATAAGCAATTGGGCTTGAATCCGGAATCGGGCTTGGACTTGAAGAGAGCAGACAATTTTATTTTATCAAATCTTATCTTATCCAGATTTTATTTCATCTAGATTTTATTTCGTCCAGATTTCATTTCATCCAATCTTATCTTATCTTGCCCAGATTTTATTTTATTTCGTTTATGGGCTTGGACTTAAAATAGATTTGTAAGCTTTGGGGCTGATGACCTATATAACAACACCAGGGTTTTAGTTTATGGAGTTTTTCGGAGAGGAGAATAATTTTAGGGTTTTGCAATTCCAGTTTTTATTATTGTTCATGCACACTGTTCACGTAGAATAAAATTCGTTTTCTGCAATTTCGTTTCTGCTTCAATCTACAATTTCGTTTTATGCTGATTAATGAAAGACTAAGTCTCCAGCGTTGTTTTCTCTTGAGGATCAAGCACAACTCTCTTTGAGGTTTTGTTATTACTATTGAATACTGATCAGTTTTTCCTCTTCACCAATTACTCTGTATTTGTTGCTATTAATCCATGCATGCTTAGTGCTTGATTAATTGCCTCTGCGCTTAATTTACGTTCATGCTTAATGATCAGTTTCGTTCATGATTAATTGGTGTATGTGTTGCTTAATCACATAATGACAACCTTATGTTAATTTTCGCTTAGTAATTTAATTTAGGGTTGGATTAAGTGGTTGAACTGGTTAGGGATAAATCCTCATAACCTAGGATAAGAGACTTGTTTGTGAATCAAGGGGAAACAACATGTTTTAATTTTGTTATTTTCTAATTAAAATTTGCTTGTTGTTTAAATTACAAAAACAAACAACCCCCCCCCCCCAAATTCGTTACTATTTTATCACTATCTATTATGAACGTTGGTTGACCATTGCTCGTTGGGAGACGACCTAGGATCACTTCCTAGATACTGCATTTTTAATGTTTATTTGATTCGAGAATGGCCTCGATCAAATTTGGCGATGTTGCCGGGAAGCAGTGGGCCAAAGGTTCATAATAGTGTTTAGTTTTTTTGTTTTATGTAGCGTTCTGTTTTGCATTTCAGTCGTGTCTCCTGTTTAGCGACTGATTTAGTTGGTGTTTTACTGTGAACAGTGATTAGCGACTGAGAATTAGCAACTATTTTGTAATTTAATTAGCGATTTTTGTTTTGACAGTTAGAGTTGTTATTTTTGGCTTATTTTTTGTGTGGTAGTTTCTTTTGATCCATATTTTGTGTGAAAATACCAGGAGCACTTGGTGTGGTTGAATTTGAGAGAGACAAAAATTTTGGAAACTTGTTTTTAGCAAAACTTAAAACGACCATAACTTTTGCTGCGGGTATCAAAATGACTATTATTATATATGCATTTGGGGTAGAAAAAAATTTCCCATACTGTGGCAATTGGCTTGGGGTCTTCCAAACTTGAAAAATCAGCTGTTTACTAAGTTTTTTTTTTTTATTTTTCAAGTATTATTGTCCTATTTTTCTAAACTTTGCTTAAGTAGTTTTCATAGTTAGACTTTGAATTTTTGTTTGAAATTTTTGGTGCTATCTTTTCATGATTTTAGGGTGTTGCTCACAAAATTCCAGCTCATTTGGATATCATTTGACTATAGTTGTAGTTTTAACCCTCCCCTGGTGCTTGTTTGAGAACACATTATTTGTTGCATATAGTGCATGACTAGGGGCAATCCAGGTGATTTACATCCCTTTGATCCTGAAATAGATAAAACCTTTCATAGATTAGTTAGGCATAGTGTGCATCCTGATCATTCTGTGCATTTCGAGCATTGTGAGCATTTTGAGCATTCTGAGTATTTTGTTGCTGGTGATTCTGAATATTCTGATTTTGAGCATTCAACTACTAATTTTCATACTGAGAACATGGCTCAACCTCCACCTCGTGAGAGGACTCTTAGGGAGATGGTTGCACCTGATTTCACTTATGAAAGCTTATGCATTCAATATCCTGATGAGGGTGTTCCATATGTTCTTAAGACTGGACTAATACATTTGCTGCCCAAGTTTCATGGTCTTGCAGGTGAAGATCCTCATAAGCAGAATCTTAAGGAGTTCCATATTGTTTGTTCCACCATGAAGCCCCCTGATGTCCAAGAAGATCATATCTTTCTAAAGGCTTTTCCTCATTCTCTGGAGGGAGTGGCAAAAGATTGGCTATACTACCTTGCTCTCAAGTCCATTTTCAGCTGGAATGACCTTAAGAGGGTGTTCTTGGAGAAATTTTTCCCTACATCTAGGACCACTGCCATCAGAAAAGACATTTCAAGCATCAAGCAACTTAGTGGAGAGAGCTTGTATGAGTACTGGGAAAGATTCAAGAAATTGTGTGCAAGCTGTCCTCACCACCAGATTTCTGAGCAACTCTTTCTTCAATATTTCTATGAGGGACTTAGCAACATGGAGAGGAGTATGATTGATGCTGCCAGTGGTGGAGCTCTTGGTGATATGACCCCTGCTAAGGCTAGGAATTTGATTGAGAAGATGGCTTCCAACTCCCAACAATTCAGTGCAAGAAATGATGCTATTGTCCTTAGAGGAGTCCATGAGGTGGCCACAGATTCATCTTCATCTACTGAAAATAAAAAGCTTGAGGGAAAACTTGATGCCTTGGTCAACCTAGTACTCAGCTTGCCTTGAATCAGAAATTTGCACTTGTTGTAAGAGTCTATGGTCTATGTTCTTCTGTAGATCATCATACAGATCTTTGTCCTTCTTTGCAGTAATCTAGAGTCAATGACCAACCTGAAGCTTATGCTGCAAACATTTATAATAGACCCCTTCAGCAGTAAAACCAACAACAGCATAATAATTATGATCTTTCAAGCAACAGATACAATCCAGGTTGGAGAAATCATCCAAATCAGAGATGGGCAAGTCCTCCGCAACAACAATAGCATGTCCCTCCTTTCCAGAATGCTGCTGGTCCAAGCAAGCCATGTGTTCCTCCTCCAATACAGCAGCAGTCACAACAAAGACAACAAGCAACTGAGGCTCCTCCTCAACCTTCCTTATAAGAGTCAGTGAGGCAAATGACCATCCAGAATATGCAATTTCAGCAAGAGACAAGAGCCTCCATTCAGAGTCTGACAAATCAGATGAGGCAGATGGCTACTCAGTTGAACCAAGCTCAGTCCCAAAATTCTGACAATTTGCCTTCACAAACTATGCAGAATCCGAAAAATGTGAGTGCGATCACCTTGAGGTCTGGCAACCAAATTCAAGTACCTCCACCAGTAGCAGCACCTGCACCTGAACCTGTCAAGCTTCATTCTACACCTAAAAAAGAGGATGAGATAGTTGCACAAAAGACAAAGCTTCCTAACAAAAATTTTCATGCAGGTGGACCTTCTTCTAGTAATTCTGACTTACCGCAGCCTCCTATCCCTCTTCCATTCCCACCTAGAGCAACTCCAAACAAAAAAATGGAAGAAGCGGAAAAGGAGATCTTGAAGACCTTCAGGAAAATAGAGGTGAACATACCTCTACTAGATGCCATCAAGCAGATTCCAAGATATGCCAAGTTTCTAAAGGAGCTGTGCACCCACAAAAGGAAGCTCAAAGGCAATGAAAGGATTAGCATGGGCAGAAATGTGTCAGCATTGATAGGTAAATATGTTCCTCACATTCCTGAGAAATGTAAGGACCCAGGTACTTTCTGTATACCTTGCATTATTGGGAAAAGTAAATTTGAGAATGCCATGCTAGATCTAGGAGCATCAGTTAGTGTCATGCCTCTGTCCATTTTCAATTCTTTATCTCTTGGACCTTTGCAATCTACAGATGTGGTGATTCATTTGGCAAATAGAAGTGTTGCTTACCCCGTAGGTTTCATAGAGGATGTGCTGGTTCGGGTTGGTGAACTTATATTTCCTGTTGATTTTTATGTTCTTAATATGGAAGAGGGATTTTCCCATGGTTCAGTTCCAATTATTTTAGGCAGGCCATTTATGAAAACAACCCGAACCAAGATAGATGTTTATGCTGGCACATTGTCTATGGAATTTGGTGATATTGTTGTTCATTTTAACATTCTTAATGCCATGAAACATCTATCTGAGGATCATTCCGTTTTTCGTGCTGAGATAATTGATCAGATTATTGATGATTATATGTTTGATTTTGATTCTGTTCTTCATGGTAGGAAACATCCATTTTTATCTTATCTATATACTTGTCATTCCTTATGCATTGAATCTGAATCTGAGTTTGCATTTGATCCTGTATCTGATTTTTATGTTGAGAATGAATCTGAATTTGAGTCTGGTTCTGATTTTCTGGGTGTTGTACCTCTTAATGTTGATTTTTTAGAGTCAGAATGCACTAACCATGTTGCAGGAAGTACATATACTTCTGACTTGCTTTATGAGGTACAGGCTGAGGAACCGTCTTCTTCTCCTACCCTGGTACCTCCCACTGTTCAGCCACCACCCACACCAGAGTTGAAGCCCTTACCAGCAATCCTCAAATATGCTTACTTGGAGGACAAGGAAAAATTTCCAGTGATCGTCTCTGCCTCCCTTGCTGCTGAGCAAGAGGAGAAGTTGTTGCTAGTTCTCAAGAAGCACAAGAAAGTCATTGGATGGACTTTAGCAGACATTCCTAGTATTAGCCCATCTACCTGCATGCATAGGATACTTTTAGAGGATGGAGCTAAGCCAGTGAGACAGCCACAGCGACGACTCAACCCCGTCATTCTAGATGTGGTGAAAAAGGAAGTGACCAAGCTCTTACAAACTGGAATCATCTACCCCATTTTTGACAGCCAGTGGGTGAGTCCAGTCCAAGTGGTTCCTAAGAAGACAAGCCTCACAGTCATCAAGAATGAGAGGGATGAGCTTATCCCCACAAGAGTGCAGAATAGCTGGCGAGTCTGCATTGAATATAGGAGGCTGAACCAGGTAACCAGAAAAGATCATTTTCCCCTACCATTCATTGACCAAATGCTTGAGCGCATGGCAGGTAAATCTCATTACTATTTTCTTGATGGTTTTTCTGGTTATTTACAAATTCATATTGCTTCTGAGGATCAAGAAAAAACCACATTCACCTGTCCCTTTGGCACTTTTGCCTATAGAAGGATGCCCTTTGGCCTATGCAACGCCTCTGGTACCTTCCAGCGGTGTATGCTTAGCATTTTCAGTGATTTTTTAGAGAGATGCATAGAGGTGTTTATGGATGATTTTACTATTTATGGATCCTCTTTTGATGCATGTTTGGATAGTCTGGATAGAGTTCTTAGTAGATGCATTGAAACTAACCTTGTGCTGAATTTTGAAAAATGTCACTTCGTGGTAGAACAAGGTATAGTTTTAGGGCATATCATTTTCAGTAGGGGCATAGAGGTAGACCCTGCAAAAATATATGTTATTTCACAATTGCCTTACCCCTCTTGTGTGCGAGAGGTTCATTCTTTTCTTGGTCATGTAGGGTTTTATAGGAGCTTTATCAAGGATTTTAGCAAAGTGGCCCTTCCACTATCCAATCTGCTGCAAAAGGAGGTGGAGTTTGATTTTGATGACCAATGCAAAGAGGCTTTTGATTGCCTCAAGCGTGCGGTGACTACCACCCCTATCATTCAGTCACCTGATTGGACAACTCCATTTGAGCTAATGTGTGATGCATCCAATTACGCATTGGGGGCTATCCTTGCTCAAGAGATTGATAAGCTGCCTCGGGTGATCTACTACGCTTCCAGAACTTTGGATGCTGCTCAAGCAAATTACACTACCACAGAGAAGGAGCTATTAGCGATAGTTTTTGTTCTTGAGAAATTTCATTCATATTTACTTGGTACTCATGTTATTGTTTATACTGACCATGCAACTTTGAAATACCTGTTGAAGAAGGCTGAATCAAAGCCTAGATTGATCAGGTGGATGCTTTGGCTCCAAGAGTTTGATTTGGAGATCCGTGATCGAAGCGGTGCACAGAACCTCGTGGCTGACCATCTGAGTAGGATTGAGCGTGTGTCTAAGGACTCACCCATTCAAGATGATTTTCCTTATGGCCATTTGTACATTCAGTATAGTATTTCTGATTCCTTCCCCACTCCCTGGTTTGCTAATATTGTGAATTATTTGGTTGCTTCTGTTTTTCCTCCCTTAGCATCTAAAGCTCAAAATGATAAAATTAAGAGCGATGCTCAACATTATATTTAGGATGACCCCTATTTGTGAAAGTTGTGCAGTGACTAGGTTATTAGGAGATGCATTCTAGACCATGAGATCAACTCGATCCTGCAATTCTGTTTGACTTCGGTTTCTATTGGCCCACCATCTTTAAGGATGCGTGGAGAATTTGTAGCACTTGTGAGCCTTGTCAGAGAGCAAGCGGCTCACTTTCATGGAGACAACAAATGCCTCAACAACCTATGTTATTCTGTGAGGTGTTTGATGTCTGGGGTATAGATTTTATGGGGTCTTTCCCTGTCTCTTTTGGTTTTGTTTATATTCTCCTTGCCATTGATTATGTTTCAAAATGGGTGGAAGTCAAACCCACCAAAACTAACGATGCTAAGGTTGTTGTGGACTTTGTTAGATCTAATTTGTTTTGCAAGTTTAGAGTCCCTAGAGCCATCGTTAGTGATCAAGGCACCCATTTTTGTAACAGATCCATGTATGCCTTGCTCAAAAAGTATGGGGTCGTGCACAGAATTTCCACACCTTACCACCCCTAAACTAATGGGCAGACTGAGATTTCAAACAAGGAGATAAAAAGGATCTTAGAGAAGATTGTGCAGCCGAATAGAAAGGATTGGAGCACCAGGCTGGATGATGCTCTTTGGGTGCATAGGACTACCTACAAAGCACCCATATGAATGTCGCCTTATTGGGTCGTCTTTGGCAAGGCATGCCATCTTCCTATAGAGATAGAACACAAAGCCTACTGGGCTGTAAAGACCTGCAACTTCTCTATTGATCAAGCTGAAGAGGAAAGGAAGTTGCAACTAAGTGAGCTAGATGAGAACCGTTTAGAAACCTATGAGAATTCCAAATTCTACAAGGAGAAGACCAAGAAGTTCCATGGCAGCTTGATAGCTAAGAAGGACTTCGTGGTTGGACAGAAAGTTTTATTGTATAACTCTAGGCTCGGACTCATAAGTGGTAAGTTGAGGTCAAAGTGGATTGGTCCTTTTGTGGTGACTAATGTTTTTCCTTATCGTACAGTTGAGATCAAAAGTGAATCCACAGATAAGAGCTTCAAGGTCAATGGACACCGGCTGAAACCATTCCTCAAAAATCCCTCCTTAGTGGATGTAGTGGTGGAGGAGACCTCCTTACTTCACCCTACTTCTCTTTCGCCATGACTTAGGGAGTTTTCTTTTTCTGTCTACTTCTTTACTTTTATTGCACTTGTCCAATTTTATTGATTGTTTTGATTGATCTTGATCTTGTGATTGTGCTACATTGAGGACAATGTGTTGTTTAAGTGTGGGGGGCAAGATTGTTCTTTAATTTTGTTGATTTTGTTGGGAATTCTAGACTAATTTTGTTGGGTTTTCTAGTTTAATTTTTTTAGGTTTTTTAGGTTAATTTTGTTATTTTGGTTTTATGTTTTATGTACAATATTGCATGTTTCTCTTTGAATTATAGGTTATGTACACAGGTAATGGGTAATTGTTTTTGAAATAGGAGTTTCTTGGCATTTTGTGAATTGAAATCCTTGTTTTTCTTTGCATGTCAAGTTAGTTTTGAATGTTCGAATTGGAAGTGATAGATTTACCCTTGGTGAGAATTTGAGCCATCATCATCTATTTTATTCGGTGTGTTTTGCCCCATTGATTGCTTGCACAATAGCCTTGGCTTGACTCTTGTTGATACTTCTTGCTTCAATGCATGTTGGGAGATGATTTAGGCATTTTGTTCTTATAAGCCTCTAACCAAATGAGCCTACCTTGAATTAATTCCTTTGATAGCCCCTTTGAGCCTATGTTCCCCTTTCTTTGTTTTGAAGCTCATTACAAGCCTTAAGTGAAAAACCATGATCTCACCCTACCCTTAAGGAATTTTGGAGCTTTGGAATTGTTTTGGGTTTAAGTGTGGGGGGGTATGTTTCATTGGATGATATGTTTTCGTTGGCCATGCTTGATGATGTATTTTGGCCAGGCTTGATGTATATACATATATTTCCTAATTTTTGCTTTATTTTTCAATTGCTTTCAATTGCTACTGTTCACGTTAAAAAAAAACAGAAAAAGAATGAAGTTGAATACATGAGGTCTTGGTTTGAAGACTTGGATTGGTTTGAGGACTTGGTTGACTTTGCTTTGGGTTTACTTTTTTTGCTTAATTTTTAATTTTGGTTTTGGGATTTACTACATTTTCTTAGTTCTCACTTATTTCCCATTGCTCCTCTATTCCTTTGGGTTTTAGCTACTTATCCCATACTTTCCTCTACCTTGTCCTTGGCCCTATTACAACCTTAAAAGACCTTTTGATCCTCATATGCATATGTTTGTGGTGTGGTTGTCAATTTTAGAGTCTTGCCAAGTCTATGTGGTGTTTGTTTTCATGGGTGCTCTAAGAGTAAACAATAGCCTAGACACTTGAGAGATAGAGTGCATATCTTATGAGGCTTTATCACTTTTCATTCTTGAGCTGATTGACTATCTTGCCATGTTTGAGATGCTTGGATGATTTTCATTTCTATCTTGATTCTTTAACTCTCTACGTGTTGGATGTTGCCCATTCCTTTCATTCCTTGAGATTCATTGAGAAATATGTAATTGTTTTTGTGTTTGTTTGTTTCTCTTTAATGTCTCTAGATTTGTTCCTTGCTTTGCTTTCTGATTTTGCCCAGGAGTACAAAAGGCTAAGTGTGGGGGGATTTGATGTGTCATTATTTTCTCCTATTTCTTAATCCATTTTGTCACCATTTTAATTACTGATTAGCCTTAATTGTCAAATTAATTATGCAGTTTTATCATTTGGGCCTACTTGACTAATTTTGTGTTTTTAATTTAATTTCAGGAGAATTATAAGCAATTGGGCTTGAATCCGGAATTGGGCTTGGACTTGAAGAGAGCAGACAATTTTATTTTATCAAATCTTATCTTATGCAGATTTTATTTCATCTAGATTTTATTTCGTCCAGATTTCATTTCATCCAATCTTATCTTATCTTGCCCTAATTTTATTTTATTTCGTTTATGGGCTTGGACTTAAAATAGATTTGTAAGCTTTGGGGCTGAGGACCTATATAACAACACCAGGGTTTTAGTTTAGGGAGTTTTTCAGAGAGGAGAATAATTTTAGGGTTTTGCAATTCCAGTTTTTATTACTGTTCATGCACACTGTTCATGTAGAATAAAATTCGTTTTCTGCAATTTCGTTTCTGCTTCAATCTACAATTTCGTTTTATGCTGATTAATGGAAGACTAAGTCTCCAGCGTTGTTTTCTCTTGAGGATCAAGCACAGCTCTCTTTGAGGTTTTGTTATTACTATTGAATGCTGATCAGTTTTTCCTCTTCACCAATTACTCTGTATTTGTTGCTATTAATTCATGCGTGCTTAGTGCTTGATTAATTGCCTCTACGCTTAATTTACGTTCATGCTTAATGATCAGTTTTGTTCATGATTAATTGGTGTATGTGTTGCTTAATCACATAATGACAGCTTTATGTTAATTTTCGCTTAGTAATTTAATTTAGGGTTGGATTAAGTGGTTGAACTGGTTAGGGATAAATCCTCGTAACCTAGGATAAAAGACTTGCTTGTGAATCAAGGGGAAACAACATGTTTTAATTTTGTTATTTTCTAATTAAAATTTGCTTGTTGTTTAAATTACAAAAACAAACAACCCCCCCCCTAATTCGTTACTGTTTTATCACTATCTATTATGAACGTTGGTTGACCATTGCTCGTTGAGAGACGACCTAGGATCACTTCCTAGATACTGCATTTTTAATGTTTATTTGATTTGGGTACGGCCTCGATCACATATTCCCTAGGATATGGTGGCTCTACAAGATTCATTGGAATAGGTGCTAACATTACATTTTGAATTAAGTGAGGCAATAACTTAGTGTAAGACATAGGAATGAAATCAAGCTCAACTTATTTCTAATTTTGGGCGTTTTATGGCTTAGTTTGATTGGAACTTTGGTTCCATGACAAGTTAGGTCGAGGTGATTTTGTGGCAAGCGTAGTGGGTGAAGTTGGGTGGAATGGTTGAGAATAAGGGGTTTGAGAAATGGTTGTGATGTGGGGATAGGCCATAGGAGAGGTATTAAATGTTTGAGGTGGTCTCTAGCTAGACATCTCGGAGGATTTGAACGTCACCATGTTTGCATCTCCTTCTTTTTTCTTCCCTGACCAATTTGAAGGTTTCTTGGAGCCAGTTATTCTAGAAAAAATCAAGGGTGATCTTTCCACTCCTCAAGCCATTCTCCACTCTTTCCCCGATAACCACTATATCTGAGAAGCTAGAAGAAATATTTCCAATCATCTTGTCATAAAATGGTGCTCGCAAAGTATCAATAAAAAGCATCATTGTTTCCTTGTCAGACGAAGGAGGTTTTACTTGAGTTGCCACTTCTTGCCATCTTTGTGCATATTCCTTGAATGTGTCACCGTTCTTCTTTGACATCATCTGCAACTCGAACCTATCTAGAGTCATATAAATGTTATATCTGTATTGCTTTAGGAAAGCATATACTAGATCTTTCCAAGAACGAATATGTGCTTGCTTTATATGCATGTACCAATTGAGAGTTGCCTCAGTTAAGCTATCTTGGAAGCAATGAATGAGTAGCTTCTCATTACAAGCATGTGATGCCATCTTTCTATAGTACATCATCAGATGTCCTTTTGGACAACTTGTTCCACTGTACATAGGAAATTATGACACCTTAAATTTCAGAGGGATGACTACATTGGGTACCAAATACAAATCAACAACCTCCCCAACGTCATAGTTGCTACCTTCTACGGCCCTTAGCCTCTCCTCCAACATTTGCAACTTTTCTCTAGACTAGACCTGTTTACTTGAAAGTGTTGTTTGAGATCCTCCTAGGGCTTGAAGATTCAAAGAAGTTTCCTGACTGACAAAGTCTGTATTTTGGATATGAGAACTGCTTGCAATAGGTTTCTTAACCGAACTCTGTGGTTGTGAAGTTTAGTGCTTATGTTTCTTCCCTTTTGCAATGAGTGTGACTTGTATGATGGTGTTGGTCACATGCAGTAATTAGGACATGGCGTAATTAGTTTGGTGTAAACCTACTCCAAAAATCCAATCCAATTTCCCTTTAATAAATCAAAAAATTATTTTTATTATCTAATAATTATAAAAAGAAATGAAAAAACATTAATTTTTTATGGTTGCCTAACATGAAGTACATGAAATTTTAAGTCACATGGAAAAAAATAGTCACAAAATCTTATTTTATTAATTCAAAGTACAAAAATTTAAATTTAAACTTATGATTTTTCTCCTAGTAGTTCACCCATCACTAATGCACTATTGTACCATTTCTTCTTTCTCTTCCTTGGTGAAAATCTTGCCAATAGTCTTCTTCCCCACCAAAGCAAACTTAATGATAATAATGAGATGGTGACTTGGTGGATTTTACTAATTCAACAAATCAAGTTAATTCCCTAAAAAAAACAAATTAAGTTAATGGAGCTTGTGATTGTTGAATTAGCATGTTGAAAAATGTGCATGGTGCATCAAAGTGAAGTCAACATTTTCATGCCAAACATGAGTGTTGCCTCTACAAATCCAAGCCAACTTGGACCATTGTGTTAATAACTCGAACTTGAACCATTAATTTTAAATTAATTCGTAAAACATATTTTTGAAAAAATTAAAAAAAAAACGTAAGGGCCACATACGGATTGGGCTGATCCATAATTGGTTTACGGATTCACAATCCATAAGACAATTATGGATCGACAATTCGTATATGGCATACGAATTACTGATCCATAATTGGCTTATGGATTGTGAATTTGTAAACCAATTACAGAAGGACAATATGAGAATTACATATGTTGTGCTGGGTGTACCAGCAAAATGAATGGTGCCCATAGCAATTCCCTATCATATTTACATTGATTAGTACAGCTTATGGCATGACAGCACCAAACGTGTTTTTCAGTTTGTAATGTTATTTTAGAGTATTGTCTATACTATATAATATTCTGTTGGAGTCATTGTTCATAGGTGTTTACATTTTTCAAAGATCTTTAAAATTTTGATAAAACATAGCATAAGGTGACCTTATGAGTTGTGTGCACCTTTTATGTATAAGTTACAGAGAATTTATGCGACAGCTACGAAGAACTGCATGAATCTTTGTGGCATGGTCAATTACTATAATAGAAAGAAGTTAATTTTTTGTCATGGCTTAGTTTTCGTGAGAAGAGATGCTTGTTCCTTTTATGTTATTAATTGATGTACTGACTTCTGCTTTTTCTATGAATTTTTAAGCTCTAAAAATGAAAAAAAAAATGCATCTGCATGGTATAGCCAATTATGTAGGGCAATATTACTAGATTGCGCCTTATTTATACATAAAATATTAGTATTACAAACAATCAATAGCCATGCTTGTCTTTGCAGGAAGGGGCATACAATATTCAAAATTCCTCTTAGCATTCTACTATGTGTGTTACTGTAATAATATTTAAGCCTTAGTACGAAGGTATATATACTGCCTAAAATTTTTCCTGCACAAGCGTAGACTTCCTTTAATGCATTACAAGATAAATCCCAGTGTTGATATGAGCACTTGCTATATCTGCAAGCTTCAAAGCAAGATTACTGGTCTCTCTCTGCAAATGATCCTTAACACCCCTTTCACTTGTAAGAGCATCAAGAGAATAAAACTAACTTAACATGCTTGTCTTTGCATGCAAATTCCTTTGCCTTTCTTTTCTTGTTCTAATTTCAAGATCAATGAGAAAATAGCACATATCTTGTCCTCTTTGGTAGCGGACATGACCACTCATCCTCCTGAGAATTTTCCTGGACATATATAGTCCTAGACCTTCCTGTGTAGTCCATTGATTCCCTCCTTCAACCATTTCATGAATAACATTGGAAGGAATACCTTGACCAGAATGGGCAATTCTGCTTGAAGAATGTCATAAAATGAGCCTCTAGTCTATCACAACAGGTAGAGTCTAAAACTATGTTGTTTCTAAAACAAGAATGATTCTAATTTAGGTGACATCTTTAAAGTAACCATCACAACAGGTAGAGTCCAAAACTATGCTGTTTCTAAAACAATAATGATTATCCCATGAAATGGTCATACAATCGCGACTATAGGCATTTGCATTTTTAAGGGTGGGTGATATTAGGAATGTTGTGTTGAATGCATGAACGTGAGTAAAGTTTAGAATCTAAAGTGAGAGAAAGCAGTGATAATCTAACAAACGTGATTATCAACTATTCAAACAGAAGGGAAAAAAGTATCATTATAGAACTAGAAGCAATAGTGTAAGGGACATTTTGGAAACACTTTTCAACAAGCACCTACGAGTGAATAGGCAATTTAGTCCCTGAGATTGTACCCATTTTGCATATTAGTCCCTAGCTTAATATTAAATTCAAAATAGTCTCTATCTTTGCATAAGTGTTGCAAAATAGTCCTTCCGTTAAATTTTAAAGTAACACCGTTAGTGAGGTCAATTTTAGTGTCACGTGGACTATCCAACGTGGCACTAAAGGATGACGTGGCATGACACGTGAACGTGCCTCTTAAAAGATGTCACGTCATTTGATGATAACAAAACGAATAAATAGGCAATTTAGTCCCTGACTTTATACCCCTGTTGCATATTAGTCCCTAACTTAATGAAAAATTCAAAATAGTCCCTATCTTTTGCATAAGTATTGCAAAATAGTTCTTCCGTTAAATTTTAAAGTAACACTGTTAGTAAGGTCAATTTTAGTGTCACGTCATTTGATGATGATAGAATGAGTGGCTTCTTCAAATTTGATGGTTCTGAACCAATTGAAGCATATATACGAAAAAGAACCCACACACACTTGCACAAATAAAAAGAACCAAAAATCCACAGCAACAACCTTATCTCTATTGTCGTCAACACCAATGGGCGAGGTCTGCATAACCATTCTCTTTTCCTCTCTTTTTTCTCTTCAATTACCATCAATGTATCATTCCGGGTTTTGATTTTTTTTTTTTTTTGTGTTTTGAATAGGAAGAGAAAAAATCAGAGGAAAACAAAGTGGAGGAGAAAAAAGCAAATGAAGAAGAAAAGAAAGAAGAAGAGAAAAAACTAGAGGAATCAAAAGATGACAAGGAATCCAAGGAGGAATCTGCGCCGCCAGAAATCGTGCAAGGCACAACCTTTGCAATGCATGGACACTTTAAGCACGATTTCTGGCATCTTTTAAGTTAAGGACTATTTTGCAACACTTATGCAAAAGATAGGGATTATTTTGAATTTTTCATTAAGTTAGGGACTAATATGCAACAGGGGTACAAAGTCAGGGACTAAATTGCCTATTTATTCATTTTGTTATCATTAAATGACATGACATCTTTTAGGAGACACATCCACGTGTCATGCCACGTCATCCTTTGGTACCATGTTGGATAGTCCACGTGGCATTAAAATTTACCTCACTAACGACGTTACTTTAAAATTTAACGGAATGACTATTTTGCAACACTTATGCAAAGATAGGGACTATTTTGAATTTAATATTAAGTTAGGGACTAATATACAAAATGGGTACAATCTCAGGGACTAAATTGCCTATTCACTCAGCACCTACAAGAAAAGAAAATAAAATGAATAAAGGAAGTAAATTTAATCAAACTTCTTGTAAAAGTTAAAATCAACTTTTTTAAAATATTCCGTATCTAACCTCTCCATAACCACCTATAAACTCAACAGAGCTATTCTTGCCTTCTAGAATTAAAAAACACGCTGATGAGCTAGAAGCTAATCTTAACTGTGCCTAAGTTGGCATGTCTAATCAAGACAGCCAGCAGGTCTAAAAGTGAAGGATTATAACAAATCCCAACCATGAAATGCAGAAAAGGGTTAAATATATCACATCTAGGTGAAGTAAATGAACAAGGAAGCACAGAATTAACATAATTTTAGTGCCTAGGAAATTGTCTAAAATAGTACCAAGATCACCTAAAATTGAATGATAGCACATTTTACTACTCAATGGTGGGCTTCCTTTGTTGTTGAATGCATCATGCCTCAATTTTATGACAAGCAGGCCAAATATTTTTTTGACTGACAAAGATCCTTTCTGGTCTTCTATTTTCTAGTGCAGTAATAGAGTGGGTTTAAATAAGGCTCAATAGTGACCCAAAATTTGCATATGTATTTCACAAAAGATGCTTTTCATAACATAATTTAGATGTCTACCTACACCTTGTGACCAATGTCAATTTCCATAGTGGACAACTGCAGCCAATATAAACAATAAGAGAGAAAAAGTGCACATGGATCTAGAATATTTGAGAACTAGAAGTAGAAAACATATGCAATGCAACATGTGGTACAAACAAGTTAGAGGAAGCTTGACCCACAATTGTCACAAAAATCTATATTTTAAATATAAAACCATAACTGATTCAGACATCAACCAAACATGAATTTCATGTGAAACAAAAATGAGAGAAATCAACTATCATTGAGTCAGAAAGTCTAATATATGGTATAAGCAACCAAATTAATCAGCTATGAATAATCTATGGACAACAATAAATTCTTGGTTATTTTACCTGAACTGCAGATGGATAAACTCATCACCATCCTGTATTATCTTTAAAGTAGGTGAAACCTTGATTTCTACCCAGCCATTTGGAGATGCCGTATGGCTGACTACATTAAGCAAAAAGTCAGACAAGACCACCTGAAGCCTAATTTGGTCACCATATAGAGAAAGCATTTTTATTTCATCAGGAATTTCGTGAAACAGTTGCAAGTTCTTCTCTCTTATCAACATCATGACTTGACTGACAATGGCATCTAAAATATTTCCCAGAACAAACTCTTCCACGTTTAGCTGCAAAGTGCTGCTAGTATCAGCAAAAAATATCAAAAACAAAAGTCAGCACTATTGTATTTTTATCTGCGTAATCTAAAGGCGTGACAGTATGTATGCATATATGTCAGTGTGGAACATAAAGTGATATTTTGAAGAGTTAAATATGCTTTTGGTCCCTATAAAATTTCAGATTTCTAGTTTTAGTCCTTTTAAATGTTTTTTTCTATTTTTAGTTTCTTGTTTATTTTCTGTCATCAATACCAGTCTGTGGGGGTTAAATTTTTTAATCTATTTTTGCCAATTTTATAGTCCCTCGCAGGGACTGTTGTCGATCATGGAAAATAAAATAAAGCACGAAATCTGAAATTTTATTAGGACGAAAAATATATTTAACCCTATTTTAAACATTAATCATAACAAATGAAAAAAGAAAGTACAACTCAAAGAGAATTTATGCCTATCAAAATGCAACAAAAACACTTACTCTTCGTTAATACTTCCCAAGTGTGTATCCTCAATAATTGCCATGATTTGTCTTTCACATGCATCACTAGTGTCAAGAAATTGTTTTTGGTTTTCCGAGACAGTTGTATTTTCCAAAAGTTTGCGGGTGAATCGTATACCATTTAAAGGTTTCTTCATCTCTTGTAGTATATATGCCTCTTCAGATTCAGAAATGCTTTCCCTGCCTCTAGGATTGTGTTCTTCAGAAGGCTGATTCAGGTCTGGCATTACAATCTGCAAGAAGCAGAAACAGCCAAGCATATTCCCACCAGCATCAATTTTCTTGTTTGCTGTTATGTAAGTCTCTATGAATTCTCCATTTCTATGAAAAAATCCAAATGGTAACTTCTCAGAATCTTGACGGCTTATTCCACGGTATAGTAAAATCATAAAATTAGTCAGTGTATCTTGACCTTTTAGTCGACAAAAGCTTCCAAAAATTTCACCAGGAAGCAATTTTCCTATGACTTCATCTCTTTTCCAACCAGTTAGCCTCTCCATCGCTGCATTCCATTCAGAGCAGCAGACATTCTCATCAGAAGAAAATATGGGTGGAATCAGTGGACTCAGACTCTGTATGATTGCTTTGTAATCACCTTCCAACTTGATGAATTTATCTTGAACCACTTTTTCATAAGTGATGTCTTCACCTACAAAGCATACCCCAACAATAGCATCTGTGTAGTCCCTACTAATGCAAGCATTGACCATGAGACATGCAACTTCCTGTTGTTGATCAAGCCCAAAGTGTTTTATTTTCAACTCAACATTTTTGTCCTCCTGGCCTGAAAAACATCAGTAATCAATAAGGGTAAATTTCTGAGGGAGAAGAAATTGAAATAAGATTACAAGTCAAACTCCAACTTTCATATTCAATTATATAACACTATCCATTTAATTTTACATTCCTATTGATGAAAACAATAGCATAACCTTAGAAAACATGATATATTTATTTGTCCAAAGCCTTATATATACACCAAAAACTTTCATCCTTGAGATGTTCAGAGTCTCAGAAGTGAACCACCTCAAAATTAAATTTTAATTTTAGAAGCATAGGGAAGTAAAGGATATGCAAATGGAGAATAAATGCTGAAGCTTTCAGCAAAGACGGTCACCAATATCTAATATTGGATAAGGTATGAAACTATGCATGGTTCAGTTGTTGAACCTATGCAAGGATCAGTATTAGTTTCATGATTTGAACATTTCAAACGATCATGGTGGAATCAAATTCTGAAGAACGGCCCCTGTGGCTGCTAGGCTAGCAACTACAGAACATTTTTTTCCCCACACTGAATCATGAGTAACATTTGGGTGAGTTAATAAAGTTAAAACTCTGAATTTACCACTATCTTTTCGGCAAGAATTGATTTACCTTGCAAGGCTCTGCTTAGAGTATTTTTAAAAGTGTCACCCGAGTCCGCATGTATAATTTCATTTACCAGGGATTTTCCCATAGCTTCACTGGCCTGTAGACCTGTCAATTCCGCTATTTTAGTATTCCATCCATTGATTACACCGCCTAAATCAACCCCAAAAATTGGGACTGTTGCTGTCTCAATTAATCTCACCATTTGAAGTGCTACTGAACTGAGTTCATCCATCCCTCCAGCTGCAGTGTCACTTTTCTGTACATAACTTAAAGTCTTTGGACCAGTGTTCTCTGTGTCTTGGAATGAATCTCTTATTATTAGTTGCAATGAGTGAATAGCATTGATTTCCAGCACTTCCCAAGGCAAACTTTTGCTTTTGACTACTTCAAGAAAAGCTTTAAATGATGATCTTGGGTTCATTTTTCCTCCATCATCTTTATCCTCTGGATGGTGCTTGGCTCCTCCCCATTTCACTTCCTTAGCAGTGTGAGATCTGAACCAGAACAAGAAATGTTTTGAATTGATTCTTGCTGTGGCCATGCCACAAACTGCATCGCCCAGTGAAGCAGCGCCTGGATAACCAGCATCGGCCAAACTATCTGTTGTCAAACCTGTTGAGTCCCCATGATTACTAAGTAGCCATTCAGCTATGTCTTTCACCTGTGCTTCAGTTGGGGTTGTGCCTAACAGCCAACAGTTTCCTTCATAATACAAGGCAGCCCCGTCACACTTCACAAGATCCATGATACTTGGGGATTGATTAACAATGCCGAATGGTGCATCACGAAGGAGCATGTCACACAGTAAGGTTTGTGTCTTAAGAATTCTCTTCTCTGCCATCTGTGATGCCAATTGAATCTCCATGTAAAGCTGCAGTCCAAAAGTCTGCATTAGGAACTCACAAGCATAGCGAACCAGGAAAGACACAGAGCGTGGTGAAGTGTGATGACAAACTAGCAAACCCCAAAGCCTTGTTGCATCCTTTCCATTGACTATAATTGCCATCACCAGAGAGGCAATTGAGCCCATGTTGGCCATGTACTGAGTGTGACAACCATGTGGTAACCTAAGGGTTGAGTTCACCAAGCTTTCTCCATTCCGCTGCCATTCATCTTCCAAGAAGCAAAGGAATCCATTGATGAAGAAGATCCTAGGCCTACAAGCTCCAATGGAGCTTGCATCATGTGGTATCAAGAGCATCTTCATCTAGGTGATGTTCTTTTGCTTCCTCTATCTTTTTGTTCGGTGAATGAGACGCCACTTCAAGGAGAAGATGAGTCTAGAAGAAGCTCACCACCATAGGAGGCCATGGATAAGAGCTTGGAGTAGATTCAAAAAAAATTAAACCGATTAAATCTTAGATCTACACTTGTTCTTGCATTTCTATGGTTCAAAATTTGTAGATCTACTCTTGAATCTTGTTTTTGTGTTGATTTTAGGTTCTATCATTTTTCATTCATAATATTCTTGTGCTGAACCTTTAGATCTAAATTTTGTTCCAAAATATTGATTAGAAAAAAAAAACACAAAAATCTAAGTGTAAATCACTTAATCCATGTTGTCTTAGAGTCATGTTTAGTCATAGTAATTGTCACATTATGCTCTAAGTTTGTGTTGAATTTTTATTTTGTTTTTTGAATTCTAGATACATTTTTTCATGTATTCTTGTCATTCTTAGCCTATCTTTTGAATTTTGAGTCTAATTCATGCATGTTATTTAGTTCATAACATGTTCTAAATCAATTCCTAGAAGTAGTCTTGTTGTTGAACTCTTTTTTGTTTTCTAAGATTCCTACATGATGCCTATGATGAAGTTGAGATGTGGTGTTGAGTTGTGGCTGGATTTGTGAATCAAATAAGTCTTAAGCTCTCTTGAATTGTGTTATTCAAGATAATTGAGCATAAGCAAACACAAATTGTAACTATCCAAGCCTTAAGCAACATAAACACTACTCTTGATTTCTAGGTTGAAATCGCTGGTGCAGGCAGCTTGAACATACAAAAGTGTATAAATTACTGGGAATTGGTCACTACGTTTTTTGAGCTGAAACTTTTACTGAATTTTTTAGACATCTGGACCAAAATTATAAAAAAAGAACCAAGCGATTTGGATTAAAGGAAAAATAAAGAAAAATCTCACAAGTTGGCAGAAAAATCAGTGTCCAGGAAAAAAAAAAGTGAAAGGAAAGTGTGCTTGTTGTTTTGGCTCAAAATTTGTTCTATAATTGGTGCCTATTTTATACCAATCCTAGTTCTGAAATTTCAATTGAAAATTATTGTGAAAACAAGTGCCAAAACTAGAGGTTTCTTGAGTCTTTTTTTTTTTAGTTTTTCTACTCTACTCTAGAGCCATTCTAGGTTTCTCTTTGAGTCCTAGCTTGCTTTTTTGTGCTTTCCATTGCTTTAATTGTTGAATAATCCTTGGAAATTTGTCTTGTTAAAACTCTATTGGTTTAGCTTTCATTTCATTTTTTTTGTCTTTGGTTATTGCTTGTCTCTTTGTTTCCTTGCTTGTGAGTTGCCATATAGGGAATTGGAAAGGAGGATTGGTGCCATATCTTGAAGAATTTGAGTCAAGAAGCAAGGGACCAACCACCTTAAGAGCTATTGGACTAAGAAGCACTCCAAATTGAGTGAAACACTAAAGAGAGAATAGCCACCACAATTGAGGACTTTTTTCTTTGTAATTTTGTAATTGGCAATTTGCTTTGCTTTCAAATTTTGTAACAAAAAGGCCTTTCATTGGAAGTAAGTTGGGAGCCTCCGCTAGGTCACCCTACTTCCATTTGTGTGTAATAATTTTAGGCAATTTTCCCTTAGGATAGTGAGTGTTTTGTTGGGAACCTTAAATGAGGTCATCCAAACACTCTTAGGATCCGCCTAGTTTGCATTTCTTGCACTTTAATTTCTTGCTTACTTTCATAGCTTATTTCCTTTACCCTCCATTGTCAAACCGCCTAGATAGCTTTCCTTTTACCAATTAGTTTTTACCTTATCTTTCACACCTTTTTTTAGTGTTTATTTTGGCTAGTTTCAACCATAGTTTCTTTTACCTTTTTTTCAAACCCCCAACAAGAAAGAACCATAACTTAGGAACCAACATGAGTCTTCATTCTTCATCTAGTGTTAATGGTGAGGGTTCTACTCCTAAGGACCCCTTGTATAAGATATTAGATGAGTTGAGATCCCTTAAGTTGTGGAAAGAAAAACAAGAGAGAAAAGAAAAAGGTAAAAAAAGAGTGGAAGAAATAAGTCAAGATGAAAGAAAGAAAATAAGAGAGGAAGAAAGAAGAAAAATAATGAAAGAAATGAAAAGAGAAAAACATGTCTCCTATAGTAGTCATAACTCTTGCAAGAGCCTAAGTGAAGAACTTCGTGACTATTATGAAGGAAGGCATAGGTCACATCTTAGACCTCACTCCCATAGGAGAGAAAATGAAAGAAAGCCTCAAGAGGTTAACATTAAACTCCCATACTTCCATGGGAAGGACAATGTAGAGGCCAATTTAGATTGGGAAATAAGGGTAGAGCAACAACTTAAAAGGAAGTCTACTTCAAAATCTTATGGCTCTCACTCTTATCCAAAGAAAGACCAAGGTCAAGGAATCTTAGGGGTGAGACCTTCTAAGCCCAAAGATGATAAGGGGAAGACAATAGAAAAGCAACCCCTTAAGGCTAGTATGCAAGAGAAGACTAGCTCCATGAAGTGCTTTAAATGTCTTGGAAGAGGACACATTACTTCTCAATGCCCCACCAAGAAAACCATGATTATGAGGGGCCAAGACATTTATAGTAGCCAAGATGAGGCTACTACTTCACCTTCCTCTAGTAAAAGTGAAGAAGCAAAAGGGGAAGAATCTAGTGAAGAGATCTACCCCCAAGAAGAAGGACAACCTTTAATGGTTAAGGAGGAGTGTAAGGAGGTAAGTGTCTCCTCCAAGAGGTTAGCTAAGAAGGAAAGACATTTTGAAATAAAGACAAATATTAAAGAAATTTCCCTTCTTAGACAACCTCCACATTTTCTCCTTTGTAAAAAGACACTTGTTAGCATTGCCACATCTCTTAGGCTTGAGTTTATTCCTCAAGTAAAGGAGTTGTTGGATGAGGGTTTGGTTCTCAAGAGATTAAATCCTTGTGCTTTGTTGGTGCCCAAAATAGGTATTATTAGGCACCAAATCCCTAAAATAGGTGGTGTGATGAATGCTTTGGGTGGTGCAACACTCTTTTGTAAAATTACTCATGCACCCAACATCTTCATGATTTGTGTACATAGGGACTCATTAGGTAGGTTTGTTCTTATTTTTAGTTTCAATACAAACTTAGGCACTCATATGGGACACCTTAGGTTTGTCATACTTTTTGGTAGGAATAATCAACATGAAAATACAGAAAAAGGTATGTTCTATTGCTTTACTTTTCTTAATTTTTTAAATTGTGATCAAAGGGTTCCCATGAACCCTAAGAGAATAAAGGTCATTCCTGAGTGGCCCGCTCCACCAAGTGTAAGAAAAATTTGGGGCTTCCAAGACTTAACAAACTTTTACAAAAGGTTTGCCCCATATTTTTCTATACTTGTAGCACCACTCATTGAGTTGGTGAGGAACCATGTTCCTTCATGGGAAGATGCCCAGGAAATGAGTTTTCAGACCTTACCTTACTTCAACATACTAAACACCACTAATACATATGTTTTTTTCCTTTTTACAGGTGTTAAGGGAAGGAGCCCAGAGTATCAAGAACCTCAGGATTTGAGGTCAAATCCTTTTCAAGGGGGAGGGAATACCACATGATGCAAGCTCCATTGGAGCTTGTAGGCCTAGGATCTTCTTCATCAATGGATTCCTTTGCTTCTTGGAAGATGAATGGCAGCGGAATGGAGAAAGGGAAAGAGAGAGGAGACGCCACTTCAAGGAGAAGATGAGTCTAGAAGAAGCTCACCACCATAGGAGGCCATGGATAAGAGCTTGGAGGAAGAAGGAGATGAATGAAGGGAGAAGGAGAGAAGAGCACGAAATTTTGTGCTCTAAATGAGCTTTGAAATCTGAAGTTTAATATTCAAATCATCAAAGTTGAAAAAAATGCACACACATGACCTCTATTTATAGCCTAAGTGTCACACAAAATTGGAGGGAAATTCAAATTTCACTTGAATTTGAAATTGAATTTGTGGAGCCAAACTTTGGAGCCAAAATTTCACTAATTATGATTAGTGAATTTTAGTTATGGTTCAGCCCACTAATCCAAGATCAATTCCAAGATTCTCCACTAAGTGTGCTTAGGTATCATGAGGCATGAAAAGCATGAAGGACATGCACAAAGTGTGACTATATGATGTGGCAATGGGGTGTAGTAAGCAAATGCTCACCTCCCCCTCTAAAATTTAATTGGATTGGGCTTCTACCAATTCAATTAAATTTATTTCCAACCACACACATCAAATATCCACTTAGTGCATGTGAAATTACAAAACTACCCCTAATACAAAAACTAGTCTAGGTGCCCTAAAATACAAGGGCTGAAAAATCCTATATTTCTAGGGTATCCTACCTACATTATGGAGCCCTAAATACAAGACCCAAAAATAATGAAACCTTAATCTAATATTTACAAAGATAAGCGGGCTCGTACTTAGCCCATGGGCCCGAAATCTACCCTAAGGCTCATAAGAACCCTAGGGCCTTCTCTTGCATCTCTGGCCCAATCTATTTGGAGTTTTTCTATCCAATGCCCTTGCGGAGTAGGATTGCATCACATCCTGACCCGGTTTTGCTTGAACAAGAACCGAGAAGCTTGAGGGATATCCGTGGCCGGATAGTGCAAACCCAAGTAAGGCTCCAAATCAGACCTCCTAATCTCAGATACAACCTCACCATGATCATCCTCATGAAACTTATAAACCATAACTCTATCATATCCAGTAAGCTTCTGCACCTCCTCAACAACAGTGTCACACAACAGTCCAATATCTTCCCCGGGAAGAGATTGCAGCCTTGAAATAGCCCTAACAGCCAGCTTCTGTGACTGAACAGCCCCAGCAAGTGACAATGTCGGATCACTCATCCGCGCAGGCTCCAAATCAATCACAACCCCAACATCAATCCTATGCAGTATGGCATAAAATGGCTTCTGGGTTGTCCTAGCATAGACCCAAATAGGGTTCAAGAGTGAAATTTCCCTGGAAGCCGCAGCTTTTGCAAGTGAAGCCCCAGAAGGGGGAGTGAAAAGGGTTGTGGCATCAACCCCAATTAGATTCATGAACTGCTTTGAATCAATTTGCCTCTCCAAACCCAACAATTGAAAGCAATTATCACTGTACCCAATGATCCTAAAAGTGGATTCCTCAATTGCAAGCATACATCCAAAGGGTTGGATAAGGCCACCCCTTTGGATTTTGGACAAATATGCAGTCATTTTCTGCTCAGACACTAACCTGGAAGGATCAAGAACCATCCTTGAGTAGTCAAATGATTTGCCAGACACACCAGACAGCTCAAACTCAGCCAGAATCTCAGCATCTGCACTGTACTGAGCCAGTATCTTGTCTCTCTTGGTGTTCGTGTTGCTTTCAGCTGATGTGCTCAAGCTTGTGTCTTTCAGCTTCCCTCTACTTCCAAAACTCATTTTTCAAGGCTGTGCAAAAATATACCAAATATTTTATTTGCTTATTGTACCTTGTTTGTTGCACCTTCTATGAAGCCAGTTTGATTCTAGCTTTGTATATTATCAGATACCCTCTAAGCAAAAAAAATTAAGAAGAGAGTTTTTATTCAAAGCGCATTGTTCTTCTGTTGAGACAAGCCGACAATGAACACACCCCACTTAATGACTCTCCTATATTATTACATTCGTTCAATCCAATTCATGCAAATTGCTATCCTCTCTTAACTTTTACTGCTAACAACGTAAGCATGGAATCAAATTCCTTGGCCAACCAGTTTTGGCAATAATTCTAGGAAAACAATTTGTAATTGGTTAACTTGAAAATATCCAATTATAGTACTTTATTTGTCAAAAAGACACCACCACCCTTAGTTTCCGTTTCTATCTTCTTACTTACTTCACCGTTACTTTTCCCTCTTTTTCCACGAATCCTGGAAAACTACCGAGGACAATTAGTGGCAGACTCATGCCGTACTCTATAATGCATTGTTTCTGCCAACAAGTTGGTTCGAGTGAGTAAAACGGTGAATATACTCCAATGTCACGGTAACCAAAAAATTATATAGCATTGCTTTTTGGTGATTCAAAGGTCATAAATTCAAATTTTAGAAACAATTTTAGCTTGCAATTTTATCGGTTTGGTGGTTAGCTCTAGAAAAACTCGATCATTTTAGAATTTGCGAAAATTGATTAAAAAAAAATAGTCAAATTGATTCAAAATCAGTAAATGTTGATGAAAATAGTAAAAAAAAAAAGTAGCTTGAAATGGTATTTTTCAAATTTTTCTATTTTTCAATTTTTTTAAAATTTAATCTAAAATATTTTTATGATAAATAAAAAGGCATTTAAGAAGGATGATACATAGGTATAAATTATTTTACCAATTACTGTTAATTGTTAATCTTATAAAACATATTATTGGGGCATTTATATTAATTTAAAATTTTTAAACATCTTAATTTCTTATATTTTATATTATATTAAGTTATCATTTTCTTTGTTATTGTCAACGAATATTGTTGTATTTTGTTAAAACCTAAATATTATCTGTTCAAAAACAACTTAATATTATTATATATTTGATTTGGGCTTTTAAGTGTACTTTGAATGTTAAGAGCTTATAAAATAATATTTTATTTTAGTTTTAAAATTTAGAAATTTATTATATTATATTTATTTGATATTATCTTATGTATTATTTTATTAATACAGTTGAATCACAATTGGAACATGATTGAACTATTTAATTTTGAACTAATATGATTGACTCAATCACCAATCTAATATAAAAAATATTGGTTTAAATATTTTGACTATATTTTTTATAATATTATATAATTATAAATTATGAATATTTTTTTATAATAATTAATTTAAAAGACACATTTAAGATTATTTTAATTAATTAATAATGTAAAAAAAACACGTATACTTATAGTATACAATTTTTTTTATCTTTTCAATTATCACTTACTTATCAAATGAATTGAGAGTAATTATTTGGAGTTATTAATTTGAATTTGAAGGCACGAAAAATAATAAGTTTTGTTTTTTTTACAAGTATCTTCTTTTTGGAAATGAATCCTCTCCATATTCTTTTTTCTTCATTTCTTTCGTTACAGGTAACTATTTTGGATAAAATCTTTATGAATCACAAATATTTTTCTTCAACCACTGGTTAACAATCATGTGTTAATTAATTTAGGCGCTCGATTATAATTTTACTGTTCTCATATTACTTGAAGATGTTAAAAACATGATCAAATGATTGTTTTGGTACTTTATATCTTATTTTTTATTTAATTTGATCATTTATCTTTTAAAAAATTATTTTAATTTTTTATGTTTTAAAAATTGATTTCATTTGATACTAGAAGTTAGTTTCCACGTCAAAAAAAAGTTTAAGTTAATTAATGATTATTGGTGTTTAAAATCCGCCAATAATTACTTTTAACTTTTAATAAATATAAATAATTTCATGACAGTATAAAATCAAAATCGTCACAAAATTTCTACAAATATATTATCTGAATTTAATCATGTTTCCTTCTTCTCCAATCCTAAATTTTCAATCCTAATCTTAGACTCAGGTTTCCAATTCCAAACTTCTCGAGTGAGACCTTGTTTGATGAAACCTTGTTTGATGTTGTGACTTATAACACTTTCCTAATCAAGATAGATTTCAAATTTTTAAAACCAATTTCATCCTTCACAAAACCCTAATTCCCTTTTTTCCTAAACTAAATCAAAACCCAACCCAAAACACAAACCCATCATCTTACTAACCACCACGTCAATGTCGACCAGTGGTGGTGTCAAGTCAGTAGAAGCCGCAACCCCAGTCGCCATCTCAGCGAGAACCACTTCTATAGTTTGTCGCCACTGCGAAAACATAAAGAGAACCAAAATCAACAATGGTCATAACTGTCAAGAACTTCCTCGGAGAATAGGCCCAATTCCTCTTCCGGATGTTCAATTACTTCGCGCACCACATCGGACATGCCAATTGCATTGTGTGTTACCATGTTCAACGAGGAATGATGTGATGAAGTTTGTACACCATAAACAGCATAACAATATATTTAATTTAATTAGGTTACTAACCTCCAGCCATAGCTCTTCCCACAATTCAGCAGATGAATTTGACAACACTCAGCTTAGCTAACTCAACCCTACGGAGAGCATAGTCAAGGTCAACAACCCCTAAAGGGAGAAGAACTTGTTCCTTCCATTGTTTATAGTTTTCTCCCGTCAATATGGGAACCTTATTTTTATCACCAGAGATTATCAAAGATTAAACTGTTACATGTACCAAATATCAGTGTTGTAGATATCATAAAGTGTGAGAACCATTGGATTAAGTGGGAGAATGTTAGTTTTGATTTTGAAATCAAATTAAAGTGGTCCTAATTTTTCTAACCCACTTTTTTGTTTTCTCAATCACTTGACTTAGTCAAATTTGGTAACAACATTTCAGTTTTAATTATAAAGTTGTTAAGAGTATACCTGCATCCTGATATTATGGAATCAGTTTTTTTGATGGATAAAATCTTATCTATATAAATAGGCATAGAGTCCCTAGTCTAAGCACATAAGAAAACAATACCTATTCCATCTAAAGTGATTGTGTTAAAGGCTAGAAGTATTCTTTGCAATTGAAACTACGAGTGTTGTTAAATTCATCTGTTGAATTATGGGAAGAGCTATGGTTGTAGGTTAGTAACCTAATTAAATTAAATATACTATTATGTTGTTTTTGGTGTACAAAATTCATCATTTGATACTAGAGTCAGGTTTTCCTTTGCCAGGTATACTATTATGCTATCAAACCTTGTTCTAGTATAAGGCATGTGTTGTGCGTTGGTAGTTTTTAAATTGCAATGTTTCTTAAAAAAATCAAATTGTTTGTTTTCTATTTCTGTGAGGCTTCTAATGGGATGACCAAATACATTACAAAATTTTCATAATTGTGAAAACCACATCCAATCACACTGGTTTGAAGGAAAATTGGTGTCCTAATCAGTTCGATTAGGCTATTAAACGATATATGTGATAGACTCAGAGTAACTCGATTTAATTCGATTGAGTTTTTTCGATACCAATAACCTAGAATAGATTAACTCGATTTGACCTGAGATTAATGTTATGACTCTTTTTATTGAGAAACACTAGCAATACATTATGGGTTCAAGTTGTAAAAATTAGTTTGATGTTTTTGTAGAATGGGTTTAGGTTATGCTTTGGGTTGTCCTAACATAACTTGGTGTCCTATATTCTTTTAGAAGTATATTTTTTTTTACATAAATTAGTTAAATATGTTTCAAGTCCCTTAAATTTGGGGTATTTTTGGTTTAGGTCCCTCAATTAAAAATTTACTCCTTTTAATCCCTTAAATTTGTGAAATGTTGTTTTTAGTTCCCCCAAAGTGAATTTAAGTATGGGTGTTCAAATCCAAATCGGTCCAAACAAAAATCGAAAAATGCTTAAAAAAACCAAAAACCAAACCACTCTTATTCTCTTTTGGATTTGTTTGGATGATTTTTTCTCAAACTAATCGGTTTGGTTCAATTTACGATTTGTGTTTTTGAAATTGAATCAAACCGCCAAGACTTATATTACTTTAGTGTTATGTGTTTTATATACATATCACTTGAGTTCAGTATTTTGTAGTGTTATTTATATGAAACTTATACAATGTACACCACTTTCTTTTTCAAATGATTTTTTTTAATATATGTTTGGTTTAAAATATGAAAATTTGACAAATTTTTATTATAGAAGGTTTAACATATTAATAAGTTTGGTAGATTTTTATGAACATTGTTTTAATGCAATTTAATTTAAAAGATGAAAAGAAAGTATATAAATTTTAATGAAATAATATTTTAGTAAAAATTGCAAAAATTGAACTGAATCAAACAACAAAATATTGGTTTGGTTTGGATTTTATTTTAAATAAAATCAAGTGAAACCAAACAACATATGTTTTATAAGTTTGATTCAAGTAACTCTTTAATGAAAAATTGAACCAAACAAAGCCACAAACACCCTTAAATTTAAAGGACAAAAAAATATAGGTTTTTAGTCCATTTATCCCCCCCCCCCCCCCCCCAAATTTTTAATCCCTCAAAGTGAAGTTAAGGACCAAAAGTAACATTCCTCGAATTTTCATTTGGGGGACCAAAAATTAAAGTACTTCAAATTTAAAGGACTAAAAATATATTTAAATCATTTTTTAACAATTATGTATTACTAAAAAATCAATTTAATAGAAAATATTTTTTCTAAAATAATATTATATTTATAATGATATTAATTATTTGTTTTGAAATATGAATTGTAAAATATACCTTTATTTAGGTTATATACTTATTTTCTTATACAATTTAACTCAATATAGTGTTAATATTAAGATATTACTTGAATAAATTGTGTTTACTTAGTATTATTCCATATATTATTTAGTCTTAATCCAATTTGATTTGAGTTTACATAAATGACCCTAACAAATTAAGTTCAGGCCGAGTAGGAGGAAAAAGATAAACTTATTTCAATCCATCTCATGCTCATCCTTATTAATAATATTATGGAGTTATGAATATTATGATTTTCTTTTCAAGATTGCTTATTATTTTATTGTAGATTTAACAATGATTAATAAAAATTGCACCATTAAACCTTGAATCATTAACTTTATTGTTTCAATGATCAATCCAATTTTAAAAATCTTGGTTTAAACTATTATTATGGATTAACAATGAAGGTGTTAATGGAACCATGTGGTCCTACATAACTTTCACCGTAATTATTAATCCCTAATAATATTGTATTCCTAGCATTTCTTAAAAAAAAATGTCATAACATTGAAATTTAACAACACACCAAAAGGTTTCTATATATGATTGACTCAAAAGGTTTATCAAATTGGTCACGTAATTGTTTCTTAATTAAACTGACAACTATGGTTTTGACAATACTATAGGACTATGTTGGTAAGATAAATGTGAAAGTGGATGAATATATTAGAGACTTTTCTTTAAAAAAAAAAGATATTAGAAATTTTAACCTGGTTACAAACAAATTAAGGAATAAAATCAAACTTTGAATTTTATAGAAATTAAAATCAAACTTTTAAAAATACAACTCTGAGTTTTATAGGGACTAAAATCAAACTTTAAAATTTTTTTAGGGATGAACAAATATTTGATGTGACATATTTTTTTAAAAATGATTGAAGTTTAATGTGGCATA